>NC_057803.1:217520603-217528491 GCF_018294505.1 Triticum aestivum | reverse complement strand
TATAAAGCCCCTACGGACCGGGAGTCCTAGTCAGACACGGCCCGTAGGTCGGTTCCCCTTTTTTCTAAATGGACTCCAAAAATCCCGAAATAAATTTTCCCGGGCTTCTAAAATCAAGCCCGACAAAGTGAACATTTATTTGGGCTCTAAATGCAATTTTGAAAAACGCACATTTTTCCTAAATTCAAATAAAACACCGAAAAACTCCGAAATAAAATCTTATTTGATTTTATTATTAAATCCTCAATATTTCTCTATTTTGGGAAAGTCATTTTATTCCCTCTCTCATATTTTTGTAATAGAAATAATTGATGATAAAATAAATAAAATCAAATGATCCTATTCTCAAAATTTGAGAAAACTCAAATATGAAAATAACGAAATCCCCAACTCTCTCCGTGGGTCATTGAGTTGCGTAGAATTTCTAGGATCAACCAAAATGCAAAATAAAATATGATATGCAATGATGATCTAATGTATAACATTCCAAATTGAAAATTTGGGATGTTACAAACCTACCCCCCTTAAGATGAATCTCGCCCTCGAGATTCGGGTTGGCTAGAAAATAGGTGAGGGTGGTCTTTGAGCAAATCTTCCTCTCGTTCCCAGGTGGCTTCATCCTCTGAGTGGTGGCTCCACTGAACTTTGCAAAACTTGATAAGTTTGATGCGGGTAACTCGGCTGGCAAACTCGAGGATCTTAACTGGTTTCTCCTCGTAGGTCAAATCGTTATCCAACTGAATAGTTTCCAAAGGCACTGTGTCTCTCAATGGTATGTCAGCCATCTCTGCGTGACACTTCTTCAACTGAGAAACGTGGAACACATCATGTACTACTGACAATCCTTCAGGCAATTCCAACTTGTAGGCCACTTCTCCCATACGCTCCAAAACTCGATATGGTCCTACAAATCGTGGTGCTAACTTCCCTTTAACTCCAAAACGCTTTGTTCCCCGAAGTGGAGATACTCGAAGATAAGCTCTATCTCCGACTTCGTAAACTGTCTCCTTGCATTTAGAATTTGCATATCTTTTCTATCTGGACTGGGCTACCTTGAGCCTATCGCGAATCAATTTCACCTTCTGTTCAAACTCTTTAATCAAGTCAGGTCCAAACAACTGGCGGTCTCCAACTTCGTCCCACGACAGCGGTGTCCTGCACCTCCTTCCGTACAAAGCTTCAAAGGGGCCATCTTCAAACTGGTTTGGTAACTGTTGTTGTAAGAGAACTCGGCATATGGAAGATTGTCGTCCCAACTAGATCCATAATCTAGCGCACAAGCTCTCAGCATATCCTCCAAAATCTGATTGACTCTCTCGGTCTGTCCATCAATCTGTGCATGAAAAGTTGTACTGAATTCTAGCCTGGTACCCAAAGTTTCGTGCAACTGCTTCCAGAACTTTGAGGTAAACTAGGTTCCTCTATCTGATACGATACTCCTCGGAACTCCATGCAGACATACTATTCTGGTCATGTATATCTTTGCCAACTTAGCACTGGTGTAAGTGGTCTTTACTGGGATGAAATGAGCTACTTTCGTCAATCGATCAACTACAACCCAAATTGAGTCATAGCCTGAACGAGTCCTGGGCAAACCCGTGATAAAATCCATGCCTAGCTTATCCCACTTCCATTCGGATATCGGCAATGGTTGTAACAATCCTGCTGGCTTCTGTTGCTCTGCCTTTACTCTCTGGCATACATCACAAACTGCTACATACTCCGCTATATCCTTCTTCATTCCGGTCCACCAGAAAATATCCTTCAAATCCAAATACATCTTGGTATTTCCTGGGTGAATCGAATACAGTGAATTGTGTGCCTCTTGCAAAATCAACTTCCTGATCTCCGGGTTATTGGGCACATAAACACGGTCTTCAAACCATAGGGTATCGTGCTCATCCTCACGAAATCCTTTAGCTTTTCCTTTGCTTAGTTTCTCCTTTATAGTGGCAACCTCTTTGTCAGTCTTCTGAGCTTCCCTGATTCTATCCATCAAAGTTGACTGAATCTCCAATGCTGCTACATAGCCTCTCGGAACTATTTCCAAACATAGTTCACGAAGATTTTCTGCTAACTCCTTGGGTATTTCTCCTGTCATTAACATATTGACATGGCTCTTACGGCTTAATGCGTCAGCTACTACATTAGCCTTTCCGGGATGATAATGTAATTTCATGTCATAATATTTGATAAGCTCCAACCATCTCCTTTGTCTGAGATTCAACTCCTTCTGTGTGAAAATGTACTTCAAACACTTATGATCCGTGTACACCTCACAAGGGTTTCCAATGAGGAAATGTATCCATGTTTTCAAAGCATGCACTACGGCTGCTAACTCCAAATCATGCGTAGCATAATTCAACTCATGGGGCTTCAGTTGTCTTGAGGCATATGAAACAACTCTCCCTTCCTGCATAAGCACTGCTCCAAGTCCTCGACGTGAAGCGTCGCAGTACACCTCATAATCTTTGGTCTGGTCTGGCAAAATCAACACTGGTGAGGTAACCAAGCGTTTCTTCAACTCCTGAAAACTAGCCTCACACTCGTCTGTCCATATGAACTTGGTATCTTTCTTTAACAACTCAGTCATAGGCTTCGCAATCTTTGAGAAATTCTCAATAAATCTCCGGTAGTATCCTGCGAGTCCAAGAAAACTCCAGATCTCTCCAACTGTTGTTGGGGCTTCCCACTTGGTCACAGTTTCAGCTTTAGCGGGATCTACTGCTATACCTTCTCTGGATATAACGTGTCCGAGGAATCCTACTTCTTTCAACCAAAACTCACATTTGCTAAACTTGGCATATAATTGGTGTTCTCTGAGCTTTCCAAGTACCAAACGCAAATGCTCCTTATGCTCCTCTTCATTCTTCGAATAAACCAGGATATCATCAATGAACACTACGACTAACTTATCCAAAAACTCCATAAACACTTTGTTCATCATGTTCATAAAGTAGGCAGGCGCGTTAGTCAGACCAAATGACATAACGGTATACTCATACAGCCCATACCTGGTGGTAAAAGCTGTCTTCGGAATATCCTATTCTCGAATCTTCAACTGGTGGTATCCTGATCGCAGATCGATCTTGGAAAATACCTTAGCTCCTTGCAATCGATCAAACAGATAGTTGATCATTGGTAGTGGGTACTTGTTCTTGATCATTACTTCGTTCAATCCTCGATAATCAACAACCATCCTTAACGATCCATCCTTCTTCTCCACTAGAAGTACTGGCGATCCCCAAGGTGAAGAACTTGGGCGAATATATCCCTTATCCAATAACTCCTTAATCTGCTTCTTAATTTCCACCAAATCCTTTGCTGGCATCCTATAAGGTCTCTTTGATATTGGCCCAGTGTCGGGCAATAGCTCAATCAAGAACTCAATATCTCTATCCGGTGGAATGCCTGGCAACTCTTTTGGAAATCCCTTACCACTGGTACTTCCTCCTGCACAACTCCTGTTAGGCAATTTACTTGAGTCCTCTTTGGCACATGCCGGGATACATACTTGATCCTTCTACCTTCTGGGGTGGTAAGCAAAATTGACTTACTAGCACATTCAATATTCCCTTCATACTTTGATAACCAATCCATGCCTAATATCACATCCAATCCTTGAGATTCCAACACTATTAGGTCTGAGGGAAAAACATAGTTACCAATCCTTAATGGTAACTGATCACACCATAGACTAGCCGCATACTCTGCTCCAGGCGCGGTTACTAACATGGGTGACCTAAGGGCTTGGGTTGGTAGGTTATACTTATCCACAAATCCCCTTGAGATGTATGAATGCGATGCACCAGTATCAAAAAGAACGAGTGCAGTAAATGACTTAACCAAAAAATTACCTATTACTGCATCGGGCTGAGCTTCAACCTCCTCCACGCTAACGTGGTTCACCTGTCCCCTGTTGAAAGGGTTCGGCTTCTTCCCAGAACTTCCATTGCCATTTTGGCCTTTAGGACATTCATTGGCATAATGTCCGGTCTTCGAACACTTATAGCAAGTGACTTGGCTCAAGTCCTTCTTGGCTGGGGTTGAGGGGTTGGTGCAGTTTTGGCCGTTGCTTCCTCCATTGCCATTACCATTCTTGGTGCCATTGTGATTGTGTGAGCTACCTCCTCCATGGGTATGCTCAAAATATCCTCCCGGTCTAGGGGTAAAACATGGCTTCTGCTGAGCTCCTGAATTGTACTTTCCTTGTCCATACTTCCTCTTGCGATTCTCAATTTGATGCTGCTTCCCTTCAATCATAAGAGCATGATCTACCAACTCCTGGTAGTTATTGAAGGTGGCTACCATCAATTGCATGCTCAACTCATCATTCAGTCCTTCCAAAAACTTCTCTTGCTTAGCTGCATCCGTGGCGATGTCATCTGGGGCATAACGTGCTAACTTACTAAATTCCTCCACATACTGGCCAACTATCCTTCCTCCTTGGCGCAAGTTGCGAAACTCACGCTTCTTCATGGCCATAGCTCCTGCTGAAACATGGGCAGTACGGAAAGCCTGCTGAAACTAGTACCATGTGACAGTGTAGACAGGGAAAGTGGCTGTGAAATTCTCCCACAATGAGGCTGCGGGTCCTTCTAACTGATGTGCGGCAAACTTCACCTTCTCTGCATCTGTGCATCTTGCTGTGGTCAACTCCCTAGCTGTCTTGCGGAGCCAATCATCTGCTACTATCGGCTCGGTGCTACTGGAAAACACCGGTGGATTCAGCCTAAGAAAACGGGCTAAGTGGTCAACAGGTGGTGGTGGTGGTGGGTTGTTGTTGTTGTCCCCCTGATTCTGATTCTGGACTAGCAACTGCATCAATGTGTTCTGCTGCTGGATCAACTGGGTGAGCTCCGGTGGGAAAGCAAAACCGGGGTCACGTCTCGGAGGCATCTGAGGGTTTAGAAAAGATAAGATATAAGAATAGAGAGGGTCTAAAGAGAAAACACTACCCATATGCACATGAGGCAAAAGCAAACAATTCACTTCAATCAATCAAACAAAGGCATACAATCGATCTAACTATCGCAAAAGTGCTCGGGATACTATATTTACATGGTGGACTACTACTACTAATGTGGTGGTCTATTAGAAATATTCTACGGTCGTTGACTCCATAATATCTGCTCCTGCTTCATCAACATAGTCATCATCGCTACTATCTGCTTCTGAGTCGGTGCCGTCAATGATAATGTAGTCTTCCGGGCTAATCTCCTTGGGTTCTTCGTCTTCATCTACGGGTGTCAGGCCTCCCATAAATATTCCAATCTTCTTGATCAGGTCATCATTCTTCTCCACCAATACCTCAATTTCCTCTTCATAATCTTCACGTGTAGCCTTGAGTTCTTCCTCCAGTTCCTTGATTTTGGTCTTAGCCTTCTTCAGATCTATCATGTTGGCACACATCTGGTTCTCCTGTCATCGAATGTGCTGGTTTAGCTCCTGGATAAAAGCTGCAGTTGATCTATCATTCCTGGTGCTGATCATCTCCCAGTGTTCATCTCGGCACCCACAAATCTGGTAGATAGTATCCTTGAGATCCTTGCGGTAGACTTCTCCAATGCGTCCCATGGCGATGTGAGCTGCCATGCTCTTTCCTAGACTTCAAGTTGGTGCATCAAAAGAAAACTCTATGGGCTCAGTGACTGGTCATGAACGTTCTTCCTGGAACTTGAACTTGAATCGTCCAGCGCTCTTCTTCAGGTAAAGTGGCGTTGTAGGTTCCCATGAAGCTTGGTACTCCTATGTTTAGGTATCTAGTGACTTCCTTCAAGTGACGTCCAAAGGGTGTATCTTCATCCGGTTGTGTGAACTTGTTCCTAAAGAGTAGAAAAGATGAGAAGTTAGAAGAGAAGAGAGTGATCTAGGTTTGTAGCTTAGTGGTCGTGTCCTACAGTCAGCGTGTGCTCTGATACCATCTCTATAGCGACCAGACCTCAAATAGTCTGATCTCTATGCTCCGGTGTCATCCCTGGATCAGTAATGCTGACACCACACAGTACTCGGAGGATTTATAGCAGAGTAGCAATCACACACTTATTACATCGAGTGTCTCAAAAGAGAACTTATTATAATAAATATGGCTTAAGGCCATCAAATAACTATAACAGCGGAAGGCTTGGAAGATAAGTGAGTCCATCAACTCCAACGACATCACTGAGTATAGAACCATGACCTAAAAACTCCTTAATCATCGTCTGAAAAGTCTGCAACATTAAGGTTGCAGCCCGAAACGGGTCAGCACATGGAATATACTGGCAAGGTAACACATAGAGAGTAATGGAATGAACAGCTATACTATATGCATATTTGGCTGGTGGAAAGCTCTATGATTACAGTTTTGCGTAAAGCCAATTTTTCCCTACTTCAAAGGAATAAAAGTTAATTACTATCATGGTGGTTGTTAAACATTGAGAATGGTTGACAGCATTCTCAATCCCAATTAAGCATCATCATTAAACATAACCCAACAAAATTAATTTAGAGTAACATGTTGAGATTCACATGAAAATCCAAGTACTAGATACTCAAGATGTCCATAACCGGGGACACGGCTAATCATGATTACTTTGTTATACTCTGCAGAGGTTTGCGCACTTTTCCCCACAAGACTCGATCGCCTCCGTTTGTTTTCTCGCACTAGCATGGTGTTTGAGAAGACGGATGACCGAGACATAGCCTTTCACAAGCGCTAGCACCTTACGATCGGGAAGACCGTACCACCTACATCCCCTACATCTGCTAGTCTACCACTATAAGAGTTCGCACGACTTAGTCAACTATGCTAGAGCCCATAATAGCTTATGGCTGCACACGGAAGTTTCTAGTATGAATAGTCTTATGATCCCTTTGAGCCTGGGTGGCGGTCCAAAAGAAAACAGGCAAGTCCTGGAATACCTAGGTGCCTTAATCCACCCAGATGTGTGTTTAAGTTGCCACCTTAGATAAACCATTAATTAACAATCTCACATCTGTCATGGATATCACTCACCCAATCCACGTCTACTAGCATAGCATGGCATAATAAGCTAACGTAGAAGTAACTCCCAAAGGTTTGATAATAAACAGGTAATAGGTACTACCTCATCTATTTCCCATCCCACAATTTAATTAGATCCTAATCATGCAATGTGTGAGGATTGATCTAATGCAATAAAACTGGGTAGTAGAAAAGGTATGATCAAAGTGTTACTTGCCTTGCTGATGATCCGGGAAACCTAACGATTCGAAGTAACAGGCGGCGCACTCCGGGTACTCTATCGCAAACAAACAAACAAGCATACAATAAGTACTCATCTAATGCACGGGTAAAACTCAAATAAGAGATCTAACCAGAAGGTTCAACTTAAGAACTCTGGTTGGCAAAAAGAATCAAATCGAACGAAGCAACGAAAGTCAAACGGCAAAAGAAAACAACTTCGTTCTAGTAATCTGGATCTAGGACAGGTTTTACAGTAGCAAAATCTTGTTTAAGTTGGTTAAACGTATAGAGGGTTTCGAGACGAAACTCTAGGCACTTGAATCGCCTGATTCCGATAAACGAGCAAAAAGTTATACTAAAACGAAAATCGGATCAGGAATCGCGATCAGAAAAATCGCGGACTTAATCCGAGAAAAGAAAACGACAAACGGAATAACGAACGAACGTTCATTATCCAGATCTAAACGATGAATGTGTTCGTTTAAATGAACAAACGAGCGAACGCTCGCTATTTAACCTAAACCAAAAAAACCGATCTAAAAAAACGAAAACTAAAAAAACCAAAAAAACCGACGGAAAACCGTTCGGTTTTCTAAAAAAAACAGGCAGCGTGGACTACGAGGCGGCGGCGAACCTCAGCGGGCGTGCGGCGGGGCGGCAGCTCCGGCTAGCGGCGCGGCA
>NC_057803.1:217512282-217520109 GCF_018294505.1 Triticum aestivum | reverse complement strand
GGAGTCCTAGTCGGACACGGCCCGTAGGTCGGTTCCCCTTTTTTTTAAATAGTTATGCTCGGAAGAAAAATATAAAGAAATACTAAACGGACTCCAAAAATCCCGAAATAAATTTTCCCGGGCTTCTAAAATCAAGCCCGACAAAGTGAACATTTATTTGGGCCCTAAATGCAATTTTGAAAAACGCACATTTTTCCTAAATTCAAATAAAACACCGAAAAACTCCGAAATAAAATCTTATTTGATTTTATTATTAAATCCTCAATATTTCTCTATTTTGGGAAAGTCATTTTATTCCCTCTCTCATATTTTTGTAATAGAAATAATTGATGATAAAATAAATAAAATCAAATGATCCTATTCTCAAAATTTGAGAAAACTCAAATATGAAAATAACGAAATCCCCAACTCTCTCCGTGGGTAATTGAGTTGCGTAGAATTTCTAGGATCAACCAAAATGCAAAATAAAATATGATACGCAATGATGATCTAATGTATAACATTCCAAATTGAAAATTTGGGATGTTACAGGAATACATCTCAAATTATGAGGTGACAACTTGCCACTCACGGGAAAAAGAATTGGATTGATAAGAACAAGTAGATGAGAAGCTATTTCACCGGGAGGATAAAAGAAGAACTTGGGTCACTTATGAGCACCATAGATAGAAACAATCCTTAGGGAAGGCTTTAGGTGAAACATGACACAAGATAGCTCCAACTAGTTGGTTGATGAATTTAAAATACCTCATTCTTAATAACATGTGAATCATGAAACATGAACTCAAATTATCAAGAATGACATAATGCCACCTCGAATGATATGGTTGAAAGAATTGCACTCCGGATTACCAGATGAAGAATTCTTGAGCTCCTGTGAAAAGAATCTTGATGAACGCTTCGAGAAGGGGAAAAATCCTTGATGAACCATCATGTAGAGTCTCCATGAAGAACTCTGGTAAACAAAAGGATGATGAAAAGAAAAGGAAGTTGAAAACACAAGGTGAATCCTTGTACCGATTTAGATGAATCTCCGTGGTGAAATAGTTGGAAAAGATTGGAACTTTGGGAAAAATAGAGGATGAACAATTGAAATCAGGAATTTAATCATCGTGAACAAACTCCGGAAGAAAAGATTAACATATGGATGAAACAAGAATAAGAATTACATTATGCTTATCCTTCACCAATTTAGATTGATGACAACCAACGGATTTGGCATACTACTTATTCTCGTAGAAAAAATTAAGAGAGATATAACATAAACTTGAGAATGTCTTCCACGAACCACCAGTGGGATTTAGAACAACGAATGAATTGATATGATAACAAGGTAAGTGAAATCTTGAATGAACCACCGTAAGAATTAAAATGACCGAAGGGAAGATAAAGGAACACCGGGAAGAATTAGCAAATGAATGAAGATGCTTGAGAGAATTTATATATGAGAGAACGAAGAGATCATGCACTGATTAGAGGATATTTGATCGATGCACCGGTAAAATTAGGAGGATGAGAGCTGAAAGCTGAGAATGAATAACTCTGAGATGATGGGCTCCGGATAATCAAACTGAAAAGACTCCTGAATTGCTCCGGATAGGTGAAAAGAATTCCCACAATAGAAAATAATTATGAGAGGATGGAAACAAGCTAGAATCATGAATCTGTGAGAGAACGGATAAGATATGGAGGTAAAACTCTTCTTCGGTCTTCAGACGCAGAGAATGATGATGAGAAACACCACCATGAATTGTTGAGGCACTCCGGAATGAAAAATTGGAAAAGTTGAGCCAACGATGAAAAGAAATGAAAGATCTTGGAGAAAGGCATTTGACTGATGACAATCATTCTTACGTCAAGCTTCGAAAAGAAATTTGAGGATAGCTCCGGAAAAAAATAAGAAGAGTCAGGTAAGATCCTGGGAAAAGACCTGTGGGTTGGGGCCCACTCAAAAGAAACACCGTTGAAATGATTAAAGGAGAGATTGCATCGGTTGAATTAAAAGGCTTGAATGAGATAACATCCTCAAAATAGCTTGAACGGATTAAGAGTGGAAACACGAATCTTCTGAGATATCTTTAGCACTCTGGAACAAAAGAATAGCAAGCGGGGAAGATTAAGAGGTGCACCGGCATAAATAGGCATTGGGCAAAAAGAAAAGGAGTATGCTCAATACCAAAGCTTGAATTAAATCCACTGGAGAAGAAAATGAGTGAAGAGTGACGAACTTGAAGCTTCGTTAGAATCTTCATGAGAATCACCGGATACGAACATTGAAAGAAAAGAATGAAGAGACTTCACAAGAATAAAATGGATACTTGATAAAGAAATCTGATTCCTTGAAGAAACAAGGGTGGGAGGGCGGGAAAAACAAAGGTAACTTGGGACGGATGAAGCAAACACGATGAGAAGACTTGTAGTTGATCTTGCGGATGAGACAAATGATAGGAACATCTTGAAGAGAATCGCACCGGTTGACAAAGATTGACATGACAAACTCGATGATCGAGAAGGATTAGTATTCATATAGGAACATGAGAACACCTCTTAGGAAAAGGTATGGAATCAACATTTGACTTCGAAGCAACTCGAATACCACAACTCAAAACAAAACAAAGGATTGGCTTGCAGAATAGGCCAGAACAAACATATGATAGAGATTTCGTCTGAAGTTTTCGTGGTGGGGCCTACACGGGCTCGATTGTACAGCACCATCATGTACAAGGCAGTGCACATGACATATGAAGCGTCCCTGAGTCGGCATAGCCAAGGACTCTTTAAGACACAACGAGACCACTGTAAAACCAAACGTGAATAGGCGGACCACTAGACGTCGAACCCCAATTTCATATCATACATCTATGGGAAAGATATCCTACGAGCTACTTGAATTCCCACTTATAAACTCCTGAAACTTTCCAGTTATGCAATCAGGTGTTGGGGATACAGGGGAAGCATAATATCTCACCCAAACTACACAAATCCTACATCCAGTTGTATCCATCCTTCAACACATAACCAAGAAACCTTCGGAAATCATTTACCTCAACCTTCGAAAAGCATCCGTTATACGAGTTATGGCAATACTCCCAAACTCCCACCCCAGTACAAGATGGCGTCGAGGTTATCTCACCAACAACTGCATAAAAGAGATTTTCGATGTCGGTGAAACTAATCTCAGGTATTCCAGAACTGCAACGATAAAATTGTGACGACAACACCTCGGAGCTCAACTCCCCGGGACACTGCCACAACCCCTAAATGACAGGAGGCACCAAGAACAATGTTCTCGTCACAAAACAATCGGAACGATTCCAAGATACCCGCGTGATCCTAAATTTTTTTAGTGAAATTTGAGAAGAGAAGAGTCAAAACTCTACGTCAGGATGCCTCACCAGAGCGACGAAGGGACTGAGGAGTAAAAAGCAGTCCTAACTCTCCGATATATATAATTCCTAAATGACTCAAAACATTTTTCTAGACTCAAATACGCCAGTGATTCGATCAAGCAGGGGGCTCCTAAGGTCGGTGAAGGCTCTGATTACCAACTTGTAACGCCCTCGATGCGGCTATATCTCCTACGTGTCGAAGCACGACTTAGAGGCATAACCGCATTGAAAGCAATGTCGCAAGTTAGGTAAACTTCGCAAACAACCCATGTAATATAATAACGGAAAAGAGATACATAGTTGGCTTACAATCGCCACTTCACACAATACATGAATAAAGCATTACAACATCCAAATACAATCAAGGTCCGACTACGGAACCAAAATAAAAGAAGAACCCCAAATGCAACAAGGTCCCCGATCGACCCCAACTGGGCTCCACTATTGATCAACTAGAGCGAAACAACATAAAGGACAAGATCTTCATCGAGCTCCTCCTGAGCTAGGTTGTGTCATCGGCACGGACCTATCGGCACCTGCAAGCTGGTTTAGGAAGTATCTATGAGCCACGGGGACTCAGCAATCTCGCACCCTCGCGATCAAGACTATTTAAGCTTATGGGTAAGGTAAAGGCATGAGGTGGAGCTGCAGCAAGCGACTAGCATATATGGTGGCTAACATACGCAAATGAGAGCGAGAAGAGAAGGCAAAAGCACGGTCGCACAACTATGATCAAGAAATGATCCTAGAACAACCTACGTGAAGCATTACTCCAACACCGTGTTCACTTCCCGGACTCCGCCGGAAAGAGACCATCACGGTTACACACACGGTTGATGCATTTTAATTAAGGTCAACTTCAGGTTTTCTACAACCAGACATTAACAAATTCCCATCTGCCCATAACCGCGGGCACGGCTTTCGAAAGTTCAAAACCCTGCAGGGGTGTCCCAACTTAGCCCATCACAAGCTCTCACGGTCAACGAAGGATATTCCTTCTAGCGGGAAGACCCGATCAGGCTCGGAATCCCGGTTACAAGACATTTCGACAATGGTAAAACAAGACCAGCAACACCGCCCGAATGTGCCGACAAATCCCGATAGGAGCTGCACATATCTCGTTATCAGGGCACACTCAGATGAGATTAGCTATGAGTAAAACCAACCCTCAAGTTTCCCCGAGGTGGGCTCGTAGGCAGCTCAGTTCGGACCAACACTAAGAGGAGCACTGGCCCGGGAGGTTAAATAAAGATGACCCTTGAGTCTGCAGAACCCAAGGGAAAAAGAGGCTAGGTGGGGAATGGTAAAACCAATGTTGGGCATTGCTGGAGGAGTTTTATTCAAGGCGAACTGTCAAGGGGTTCCCATTATAAACCAACCGCGTAAGGAACGCAAAATCCGAGAACATAACACCGATATGACGGAAACTAGGGCGGCAAGAGTGGAAGAAAACACCAGGCATAAGGCCGAGCCTTCCACCCTTTACCAAGTATATAGATGCATTAATTAAAAATAAGATATATTGTGATATCCCAACAAATATCATGTTCCAACAAGGAATAACATCTCCATGTTCCAACAAGGAACAAACTTCAATCTTCACCTGCAACTAACAACGCTATAAGAGGGGCTGAGCAAAGCGGTAACATAGCCAAACAACGGTTTGCTAGGATAAGGTGGGTTAAAGGCTTGGTTTAACAATATGGGAGGCATGATAAGCAAGTGGTAGGTATCGCAACATAGGCATAGCAAAAGAGCAAGCAACTAGCAAGCAAAAATAGAAGTGATTTTGAGGGTATGGTCATCTTGCCTGAGATCCCGCAAGGAAGAAGAACGAGTCCATGATGAAGGAAAACGGACGTAGTCGACCGGGTCCTCACAAACGCGACGTTCTCGGAACCAACCCAAAGAAAAAACACCGGAAAGAAGCAAACAACATAGTAAACAACCACCACATAAGCATGGCATGATGCACAACCAAGTATGATGCATGTTCAGTTTAATGAGGCATGGCATGGCAAAGTGCACAAGCAATCCTACAAATTAAGTGGAGCTCATTATGCAACGGAGTTGCATAGTGAAGAAAACACCACATGACTTATTTAGTTCTCTCTCGTTTATGTACCCAACAATATTAAATTTTGTTAAACATGGCAAGAGGGTGAAGCAAAGAAAACTACCTATCTAGTCAAGTTTAAATGAGGCCGGAAATAACAAACAACAAGTCCGGAACTCCTCATGTGCATATTTTGGTTATGGTACTGTTCTGCCCTAAACACAATTTTAGAGTTATTAAACATGCAAGAAAAGTGCGCCATGTTAAATTAGGCATTTTTCTACCCCATTTACATATAAAGTTTGTTACAAACCGAGTTATGGTTAAATAGTTATGATTTAAACCGTTTTAGCAAGTTATTTAAGCAAATTCAAACAAACAACATTTTAAACATTTTAAACATGGATGAGTGCTGCATATTATGAAACTAGATGAAATTCTAAGCAAGTTTCACATTAAGTTTGTTTTAAACCGATGCACGGTTTGTGAGTTATTATATGCATGTTCTCTAGGGACTAAACTATAAAAGTGGTTTTTCTCTGAATAAAAGGAAAATCGCTCTGTGGAAAAAAACATGAAATGGGCCAAGTTTGAAAATGCCCACTGGGCGGCTGGCTGCTCACCTAACTGGGCCAGGCCCAGTTCGGTGGGAGGAGCGCTGGCAAAGGGGCGCGCTGGTCTGGGCTGCCTGTGGACTACACGACGCTGGAGCTGGGCGTGGCGCTGCAGTCTATCGATGGCAAGTCAATGCGAGCACTGACAGGGAAAGAACGGGCGAGCGGGCAGCAGAGGAAGCCAATGCGGCGGCGACCGGCGGACTCCGGCGAGGGGACGACGGCAGGTGGCAGGCACGGGACCAGCTGACGACGGGAATGGGTAGATCCA
Organism: Triticum aestivum; assembly: GCF_018294505.1. Lineage (NCBI taxonomy): Eukaryota > Viridiplantae > Streptophyta > Magnoliopsida > Poales > Poaceae > Triticum > Triticum aestivum. Next base: position 217,513,779 of record NC_057803.1, on the reverse strand, counting down.
CCCGTGGGGAGTTCAGATCCGGTGACGGACGAGGCCGGGAAGACCAGCGACGAGCTCGGTGGTGGATCCTGCTAAAATGGCGGCGGCGCGGGTCTTAGAGTAGAGGCAGAGTACGGGAGAAAGGAGGAGAGGAGGAGACATCGGGGAGATGGTGCGTGGACCTGTGGGTCGGTCGCCGAGGCAGGCTAGAAAGGAGAGGGCGGAGGAGGCCGGCGGGGTCCTGTTGGTGCCGGCGATGTGCAGGCGTCGGTGAGGGCATATGGAAGGAGTAGGCGTGAGGAGCTCCTTCCCTCGGGCGCAGCGAGGCTGTGGCCTCGATCCCAAACTGGATCGGGCGCCGACTGAGGAGGCTCTGACAGGGACGAGACGACAGCGATAGGGACGCTCGGGCAGGGATGAGACGACAACGACAGGGACGCTCAGGCATGGGGCTGCTCCATGGCGGCGGTGGTCGAGGTGGAGGCCTGCAGTGGCTTCCATGGCATGGAGAGCACCTGTGAAGAGAGCCACGAGAGGGACGAAGTGAGGGGAGAACCAGAGAGGAAAAGAGAGGTGCAGGGAGAGAGAGAACTAGGCGGCGAGGGCTCACCTGCTGGTGATGCTTGTCGGCGGAGGGAGAAGGGAATCCGGGAGGATCCCGATGTGGGATTTGAGGGTGGCGGCGGCGGATCCGAGAAGGAGAAGGCTATGGCTTCGGTTGGCTGGAGGATTGGTTCGGCGTGTGTAACACCCCGGATATGATTTACCCAATATGTACCGTTTCCGCCGTTAAGTTATTTTATTTTCTCGGGTTTGGGTTTTTGTCTCCGTGTGTTGTTGTCGTTGTCATGCATCTCATATCATGTCATCATGTGCATTGCATTTGCATAGGTGTTCATCTCATGCATCCGAGCATTTTCCCCGTTGTCCGTTTTGCATTCCGGCGCTTCGTTCTCCTCCGGTGGTCATTTCTACCTTTCTTTCGTGTGTGGGGATTAAACATTTCCGGATTGGACCGAGACTTGCCAAGCGGCCTTGGTTTACTACCGGTAGACCGCATGTCAAGTTTCGTACCATTTGGACTTCGTTTGATATTCCAACGGTTAATCGAGGGACCAAAAAGGACTCGTGTGTGTTGCAGCCCAACACCCCTCCAAGTTGGCCCAAAACCCACCAAAACCCTCTCCATCATCTAGAGCGTTCGATCACGATTGTGTGGCCGAAAACCGCACCTCATTTGGACACTCCTAGCTCCCTCTACCTCTATATAAAGACCACCCTCCGAAATTCGCGGTTCCACTCTCCCCTAACCCTAGATCCATTCGTCTCCGCCGCCACCGGACATGTCCGGACGGTGCCGGACGCGTCCGCCGGCCGCCGCCGTCCAACGAGCAGTCGCCACATGGCGCCCCCGTGACCACATCGCCGTCTCCCGCGCCACGGGCCCGCCAGGCCCGCTCGGGGCCCCCGAGGCCCACTTCGCCCCGCCGCCTCCACCTCGCGGCGCGCCGCCTCTTC
>NC_057803.1:217502701-217512054 GCF_018294505.1 Triticum aestivum | reverse complement strand
CCCACCGCCAAGCTCGCCACCACCCGGCCGCCGAGCGCCGCCCGCCGTCGTCCGCGCCGCCCCCAAGACCGGCAAGTCCGGCCGGCGTGCCTCCTTCGAGCTCCGGCGCCCTCCAAGTCCCGTCCGGCGAACCTCGTTTTGCGTGCTCCGGTGAGATCCGATCCAGATCTGAAAAACCCTAGGGGTTGACCTTTTTCACTAAGTTCCCAGATTATTTTGCATACTTTGACCTACTACATCTCCGCATCCGTATATCCGTTTTGGGCAAATAGCATATCAAAATGTTCGCCTCAGAGAGCATGTCATTTCATCTCATTGCATCATTTTCATTTGAGTTCATCTTGATGCCCGAAATGCTATTGGAAGAGTGCTATTTGGGATAATTGTCAGATCTGCTGCTCCATTTAGATATTTGTCATTTTTTCCATGATTATTGTGTGCATGATATGCCCCTGAGCTCTACATGTGTTTTGTTATATGTTTTTCCATCTTTCCAGAGGTGCAACCCATGTATTTTTGTGATGTGTGTGATGACTAGCACAAGCTTTCAAAGTGGTGCATTCGCTAATGCTGATTTCAGGGACTTAGCAATTCCACTAAGTCCTTGATCTGTTTATTTCAATATGCCATATGTTCATGTTGTTTCCTAGTGATCCGTGCCTCTTTTGAGGATGATCAGTAAGGATGTTTTGTTAATCTTGTAGTGCTCTATCCATCCATGTCTTTTTTAGCAATTATGGAGCACCCTAGCTTGAGTCAATCGAGCTCTACTTTTGTCATTTCGTGAATCTGGGCAGATTGTCTACTTGTTAGCGATTTTGCCGAGGATGTTGTAGTTGACCCGTGCATGCTATGCTATTGTTCTTGCCATGTCTAGCTTGTATAATGTGTATTCTTGATGGGTGTATGCTTAGATTGTCATGACTTGCTCTGTAGTGAGTGCATCGAGCTCGTAAACATGCCTACTTGATATCTGATTTTGCATGCTCCAGTTTTCACTATGCTCCAGTTTTCACTAAGTCTGTGAACTGATTATGTTTTTGCCATGTTCACATGCTTGCAATTGTATTTTCTGATCCCTTTTGGCTCAAGGTCAATAAGGGACTTTTGTTAAGATCTTTGAGTAGCTCCATGTCATGCTTTACTTTGCCATGTTCAGGTCCTGTAGCATATAGTTTTCATGCTCCAAAGTGTGCTACCTCATATGAAATTCCAGACAAGTGTTAATTTCACCAAGTCTGAAATCTGTTTACCAAATGCATTTTTGCCATGCTTGTTTGAACCTGTTAATGGATGATTTGGCCATAGCTCAGTGTTCCTCTTTTGTTAAGCATCATGAATGGATCCCTGCCATGTATTTTGATGCCATGTTTGGGTGTTGTAGCATGTTCATCTTGTTGCATTTAGATGGCTACTTGCTGTAAATCGCAGAATGTGGTCATATTTGAATTGCTTGTCATTTCCAAACCGTACCTCCGATTCCTGAGTTCTTTATATCGTTTTCAAGCGATTTCATCTCACCTTTCCAGTGGCACACTTGGATTTCCAAGTTGAGGCCAGGTTCATTCATTCCTTATCAAATCTTGCATATGCATCACATGTCGCATCCCGCATAGCATACCATGTTTGCATCATGTTGTTTGAGATTTGCACGTGGTTGATTGCATTTCGTTTGCTTGTTTGTCTTGTTTGGGTAGATCCGGGAGACGAGTTCGCTAACGAAGAGTCCTTTGAGTTTGCTTTCGAGGATCCAGTCAACTCTGACAACTTTGCAGGCAAGATGATCATACCCTCGAAATCACTACTATCTTTGCTTTGCTAGATGCTCGCTCTTTTGCTATGCCTACGCTACGATGCCTACCACTTGCTTATCATGCCTCCCAAATTGCCATGTCAAACCTCTAACCCACCATGTCCTAGCAAACCGTTGATTGGCTATGTTACCGCTCTGCTCAGCCCCTCTTATAGCGTTGCTAGTTGCAGGTGAAGATTGGAGACCGTTTCTTGTTGGAACATTATTTACTTGTTGGGATATCATTATATTATCTTGTTATCTTAATGCATCTATATACTTGGTAAAGGGTGGAAGGCTCGGCCTCTCGCCTAGTGTTTTGTTCCACTCTTGCCGCCCTAGTTTCCGTCATATCGGTGTTATGTTCCCGGATTTTGCGTTCCTTATGCGGTTGGGCGATAATGGGAACCCCTTGATAGTTCGCCTTGATTAAAGCTTTTCCAGTAATGCCCAACCTTGGTTTTACCATTTGCCACCTAGCCTCTTTTTCCCTTGGGTTTCTGGAGCCCGAGAGTCATCTTATTTAAACCCTCCCCCCCCCCGGGCCAGTGCTCCTTTGAGTGTTGGTCCAAACTAGAGTCCTGTGCAGCGCCCCCTCGGGGAAACTCGAGGTTTGGTTTTAGTTGTATGGAGCGCTCATCTGAGTGTGCCCTGAGAACGAGATATGGGCAGCTCCTATCGGGATTTGTCGGCACATTCGGGTGGTGTTGCTGGATTTGTTTTAACTTGTCGAAGTGTCTTGTAAAACCGGGATACCGAGTCTGATCGGAATGTCTCGGGAGAAGGTATATTCCTTCATTGACCGTGAGAGCTTGTCATGGGCTAAGTTGGGACTCCCCTGCAGGGATTTGAACTTTCGAAAGTCGTGCCCGCGGTTATGGGCAGATGGGAATTTGTTAATGTCCGGTTGTAGATAACTTGAACCTTAACTTAATTAAAATGAATCAACTGTGTGAGTTACCGTGATGGTCTCTTCTCGGCGGAGTCCGGGAAGTGAACACGGTGTTGGAGTAATGCTTGCCGCAGGTTGTTCTCTAGTTATTCGTTCGCGCTTTGCCTTCTCTTCTCGCTCTCTTTTGCGAACAGGTTAGCCACCATATATGCTAGTCGCTTGCTGCAGCTCCACATATTTACCTTGCCTTACCTATAAGCTTAAATAGTCTTGATCGCGAGGGTGCCAGATTGCTGAGTCCCTGTGGCTCACAGATTACTTCCAAACCAGATGCAGGGCCTGATGATTCCGTTCCAGATGACGTGCTTGAGCTCAAGTGGGAGTTCGACGAGGACTCACACCATTACTATGTGTCTTTCCCTGATGATCAATAGTGGTGCCCAGTTGGGGTGATCGGGACCGTGTCGTATGGTGGGTTTATCTTTTATTTTGGCGCCGTAGTCAGGCCATGAGTGTTTGTTTGATGTAATGCTATTTATGTACTTTGATTGATGTGGCGAGTGTAAGCCAACTATGTATCTCCCCTTTTATTATATTTATATTACATGGGATGTTGTGAAGATTTCCTAACTTGCGACATTGCTTTCAATGCGGTTATGCCTCTAAGCCGTGCCTCGACACGTGGGAGATATAGCCGCATCGAGGGCGTTACAGCGTGGAATCTGAGGAAGTGAGTGGCGGCGGTGGGATGGATCCCTAGGAATTAGGGATTTGGTCTAGGTTAGGCTAATATATATATTGAGTGGTTTTGGTTAGGGATACATCCGTCCCTCCGATCATAATCGTGCGGTCGGGAAAAATAGGCTAGGGAGCCCAAATAAGAAAACGGAGACGTTTTGTAGATGTTTGGGGATGATCCGGACACAACGGTGGCGACAGTCCGAGTTGGGTCTGGGACAGCTTTTCGGATGCGCGTGCGAGGAGGGGCGCAGGCTGACGAGAGGGGTTAGGTAGGGCATGAGGGTGTGTAGTGAAATGTGAAGACGGTCCTGGGAGGAAAAGAGAGGGAAAGTCTGGCAACAGTTTTCGGAGACCAAAAACGTCCGACGTTAGACCGGATATACTGCCGCTATAGTTATCCGTTGGGGCAATAGACGATCTCCGAATGCGATGAAACTTGACAGGCGGTCTATCTACACGATAATAAGACCACACGACAACTTTCATCCCATTCCGAGAACATTTTCCAGCCACTTATAAAATAATATTTTGAACATGCCGCAGGCGCGTGCAAGTGTGGTTGGGCTCAGAACGGACAACGGACGGAACGAGGAGACCGAGACGGATGCAAGTTTCGAAAACATGATGATGCAATGCACATGATGACATGACAAGATGCGACACGCAAGCAAATGACAAAGCAACAACAGCGAATAACTGGAAGACACCTGGCGCAGCGGTCTCGGGGCATCACACTTTATGACTAATGTTGAGTCCATGAATTATACGCACTCTCACCCTTCCACCATTGCAAGCCTCTCTAGTATCGCGCAACTTTCGTCGGTACATAAACCCACCATTTACCTTCATCAAAACAGCCACCATACCTATCTTTTATGTCATTTCCATAGCCATTCCGAGATATATTGCCATGCAACTTTCAACCGTTCCGTTTATTATGACATGCTCCATCATTGTCATATTGCTTTGCATGATCATGTAGTTGACATCGTATTTGTGGCAAAGCCACCTTCATAATTTTTTATACATGTCACTCATGAGTTATTGCACATTTCGCTACACCGCCGGAGGCATTCATATAGAGTCATATTTGGTTCCAAGTATCGAGTTGTAATTCTTGAGTTGTAAGTAAATAAAAGTGTGAAGGTCATCATTATTAGAGCATTGTCCTATGTGAGGAAAGGATGATGGAGACTATGATTCCCCCACAAGTCGGGATGAGACTCCGGACAAAAAAAATTAGAAAAAAGAGGCCATAAAAATGAGAAGGCCCAAAACAAAGCAAAAACAAAAAATGAGAGCAAAAGAGAGAAGGGGCAATGCTACTATCCTTTTACCACACTTGTGCTTCAAAGTAGCACCATGATCTTCATGATAGAGAGTCTCCTATGTTGTCACTTTCATATACTAGTGGGAATCTTTCATTATAAAACTAGACTTGTATATTCCAATGATGGGCTTCCTCCAAATGCCCTAGGTCTTTTTGAGCAAGCGAGTTGGATGCACACCCACTTAGTTTCTTTTTGAGCTTTCATACACTTATAGCTCTAGTGCATCCGTTACATGGCAATCCCTACTCACTCACATTGATATCTATTGATGGGAATATCCATAGCCCGTTGATACGCCTAGTTGATGTGAGACTATCTTCTCCTTTTTGTCTTCTCCACAACCACCATCCTATTCCACCTATAGTGCTATGTCCATGTATTGCGTGAAAGTTGAAAAAGTTTGAGAAAATCAAAAGAATGAAACAATTGCTTGGCTTGTCATCGGGGTTGTGCATGATTTAAATATTTTGTGTGATGAAGATAGAGCATAGCCAGACTATATGATTTTGTAGGAATAGCTTTCTTTGCCCATGTTATTTTGAGAAGACATAATTGCTTGGTTAGTATGCTTGAAGTATTATTATTTTTATGTCAAGATTAAACTTTTGTCTTGAATCTTATGGATCTGAATATTCATGCCACAATAAAGAGAATTACATGAATAAGTATGTTAGGTAGCATTCCACATCAAACATTCTGTTTTTATCATTTACATACTCGAGGACGAGCAGGAATTAAGCTTGGGGATGCTTGATACGTCTCCAACGTATCTATAATTTTTTATTGTTCCATGTTATTATATTATCAACCTTGGATGTTTTATATGCATTTATATGCTATTTTATATGATTTTTGGGACTAACCTATTAACCTATTAACCTAGAACCTATTAACCTATTAACATATTAACCTAACCCCCCTGGGCGCGCCTCCCTACCTCGTGGACAGCCTGAAGACCCCCCTGACTTGTTCTCGACGCCAAAACCTCTTATATATACTGACACTTCTAGAAAGAAACCTAGATCGGGAGTTCCGCCGCCGCAAGCCTCTGTAGCCACCGAAAACCAATCTAGACCCGTTCCGGCACCTTGTCGGAGGGGGGAATCCCTCTCCGGTGGCCATATTCATCATTCCGGCTCTCTCCATGACGAGGAGGGAGTAGTTCACCCTCGGGGCCGAGGGAATGTACCAGTAGCTATGTGTTTGATCTCTCTCTCTCTCTCTCTCGTGTTCTTGATTCGCACGATCTTGATGTATCGCGAGCTTTGCTATTATAGTTGGATCTTATGATGCTTCTCCCCCTCTACTTTCTTGTAATGGATTGAGTTTTCCCTTTGTAGTTATCTTATTAGATTGAGTCTTTAAGGATTTGAGAACACTTGATGCGTGTCTTACATGTGCTTATCTATGGTGACAATGGGATATTCATGTGATCCACTTAATGTATGTTTTGGTGATCAACTTGCGAGTTCCGCGACCTCGTGAACTTATGCATAGGGGTTAGCACACATTTTCGCCTTGACTCTCCGGTAGAAACTTTGGGGCACTCTTTGAAGTTCTTTGTGTTGGTTGAATAGATGAATCTGAGATTGTGTGATGCATATCGTATAATAATACCCACGGATACTTGAGGTGACATTGGAGTATCTAGGTGACATTAGGGTTTTGGTTGATTTGTGTCTTAAGGTGTTATTCTAGTATGAACTCTAGGATAGATTGAACGGAAAGAATAGCTTCGTGTTATTTTACTATGGACTCTTGAATAGATCGATCAGAAAGGATAACTTTGAGGTGGTCGTACCCTATTAGTGACTTTGGAGTGACTCTTTGTTGCATGTTGAGGGATAGTTATATGATCCAATTATGTTATTATTGTTTTGAGAACTTACACTAGTGAAAGTATGAACCCTAGGCCTTGTTTCCTAGCATTGCAATACTGTTTTCGCTCACTTTTACTACTTGCTACCTTGCTGTTCTTATATTTTCAGATTACAAAAACCTATATCTACCATCCATATTTCACTTGTATCACCATCTCTTCGCCGAACTAGTGCACCTATTCAGTTTACCATTGTATTGGGTGTGCTGGGGACACAAGAGACTCTTTGTTATTTGGTTGCAGGGTTGTTTGAGAGAGACCATCTACATCCTACGCCTCCCACGGATTGATAAACCTTAGGTCATCCACTGGAGGGAAATTTTCTACTGTCCTACAAACCTCTGCACTTGGATACCCAACAACATCTACAAGAAGAAGGTTGTGTAGTAGACATCACGAGTAGATATAAGCCATGGGATGAAACTAACCTCGATGGAAAATAGCATTCGTTCCCAAAATTGTCCTTTGTAGGTACATCAAGAAGCATGTTAAGCACAACAGGCTAAACATCAACCAAAATTACACATGGCAGACAAAATAATCTCCAAAAGATAGCTTCAGTGTGCAGGTTTAAGCACGCTAGTAAAGCCAATCAAGTGGAAAGGTGTGCTAACTGCAACAGGCCTAACATTTAATAACAAGCAAACATGGTCATTCAAACTGGTATTGTGCCAGTCTAAGTACACTGGTTATGGTTAAATAAAAATGGAAAGGAGTGTTAACTACAAGATGCAACAACCAAATGTAGTCATTCATAGTGGTATTGTTGAAACTGGTACGGATGAAATTGAACTGCACAGTTCATACTTGCACATATAGAACATCATGTTGTGAATAACTGGAATAAACAAGGCATACTATGAACAACCAAAGATAGCATTTGAAACTGAACATATGCTAACTACAAACAACCGAACAATCAAAAAACTTTAAAAGAAGCATATGCTAGCTATAACAGGCTTAACAGCAAGCAAATATATGCATTCCTATCGGTATGTTTAAAACTGGATTGATGAAATGTACTGCACAGTAAATAATTGCACATATAGAGCATCACATTGTGAACAATTGAAATAAACAAATCATGGGTTTCGTCACTTGTCATAGATGGGCTCGTTCCTGTGGGAAGAGCACGGACCCTGGATCCATGTTGTTGCAGATGGGCTCCTTCCCCTTGGAAGAGAACGGCTGTTGGGTGCCCTCCCTGATGTCGCAGATGGGCGCTTTCCCCTTGGAAGAGCAGATGGGCTCTTTCCCCTTGGAAGATCCAGAGAGGGTGACGTCCTCGTGGTCACCGTCGATGAGGTCTGACATGGAAGCTATGGATCCCAAGCTAGCATCGCAGAACCTATCCTTCAGAAATGACAAAAGGGGCTCGATGGCGATGTAGAATGGCAAATTGTTGACAACGAGCCAGAGGAGATCAGCGACGGGGCCATGGATGAGATCGATGGCGCTTGAACCCGAGGGGTTGGGGGTGGGCCACTTAACCTGTGACACAGCCCGCCTCAGGGCGTCGCTTCCGATGACCTCGATGTTGTAGCCGGTGGATGAGACATGCCTGCATACTCTAGCCCGCTGCTTGAGTGCCTGCCACCAGTAATGGTCGTCAGCTTCCTCCGCAACATCGGGCGAAGAGACCGCTATAAACCTCTTTTGGGCCAGTTGCTCCTCGAGCTCCACGGGAAGCGTAATTGGGCTTAGGTTGCGACGCTCTGCAGTGGGGGATGGGGATGGGGATCTGTGGGAAAGGGGGCGTTTGGCAGGCGTCATCTAAGAAACTCAGGGTGGCCTGGGTATGGAGATCGGTGGGTAAGCTGCACGGACAAACCGACAGATGTTGACAACGGAGGGCTTGCGACGGCGGCGGCGGGGACTTTGCTAGGGTTTCGAGCGAGGGAGGGGTGTATGTGTGTGCTTGCGCGGGTACTGAAAATTTTACTACTCAGGAGTCAAACGCGGGAGTGAAATGCCAGGCTATTGAAAATTTTGATGATAGTGCATCGCACATTGTCCGGAGATAACAACCGTGTATTATGAAAAAGAAAAACCCTCGAGGCGGGCAGATATTTTTGATGCAGGCGGGATTGGGAACAAGAAACATCGCACATGGTCCGGAGATAACAATCGTGTGTTATGAAACAGAAAAACCCTCGAATCGGGCAGATATTTTTGAGAGGGGGAGCCTCGTGGAGCCCAATGTACTGTGCGGATGTGTGCGTGACAGGTGCACCGGCGTGGCACACGCTTAGTTTGAGTGAACCGTCTCTGTTGCGTCATTCGACTTGTCTAATGTTCATAAATTTGGTGAAAAATGATGCGGGAGAGGGTCAGAACACGAACACCCTTGCATCTGGACAAAATTTATGTATCAACTGGGTGGTTTGATTTTCAAATACCAAATGCAACTTCGATGTGGCACCTCTTTCGCAAAGCGCACGGTATTGCTTGCTCCCACCCTCTCGTGTCGGCACGAAGGGAATCCTAAGATATGAATGCATGTCCCCTCCCCCTCAACCGAGGTTCACCTAGAAAAGTGTGAAGTAGCTAGCAGCCCCCCCCCCATCCCTCGTGCCGGCATGAAGGGAATCCTGAGCTATATATTATGAATGCATGCCCCCTCCCCCTCAACCGAGGTTCTCCTAGCAAAGTGCGAAGTAGCTAGCAGCCCCCCTTCTCCCTCATGTCGGCACGAAGGGAATCCTAAGCTATATATGA
>NC_057803.1:217460858-217502095 GCF_018294505.1 Triticum aestivum | reverse complement strand
CCTAGTTAAGCTATGAATGCATGCCCCCCAACCGAGGTTCACCTAGCAAAGTACAATGTAGCAACCCCCCCCCACACACACACACACTTTCAGTCGGCGGGACAGAGAGGCATATATCTCACCAAGATGGATCGTAAAACGGACCAAGAATAATCCACCTTGGTCGTACAACCTCTCTCTTGTTGTTGGTCAAAGTGAAGGCCGTCCATGCGACCCCGGAGATGGGATAGCTCACCAATAATCACGCAAGTAGCTAGTCCCCGAAGACAACCACTGCATGTGTGTGGCCCAAACATATGTATGGAGAGGTGTGTTTTTGAGTAACAATGAACAACTTTGATGTGGCACCGTGATTTCGAACTAGAAATCCCCACACTGAGTGAGGGTTAGGTTGACGATGCATATGTATGTTACACCACACTTCAAGCCAACAACGGGGATTCATATATGCATGCATGCATGCATATATAGTATATGTGCTCAAAATTAATTAGGTCTAAATCTCACCATGACCTATACTACGATAACACTAACCAAATGAAGAATCTGCCATCGTAACCTATCTTGTTATTGGTCAAGGTGATCATGGACGTCCACGCGGGCCCACGAATATATAGGCTTGTTGCCGATAACCACGCGAGGGAGTGTATCGTTCGAAGGCAACCACTACATGAATATGTATGGAGATGATGCATGCATGCATGTTTGAATAAACAACATTGATCTGGCGCGTGTGTTAAAAATCGTACACTAGCTCCCCACACAGAGCGAGATCGGTTCATGATGGTGTCGTTGTACTAGCCACTTCGACTCGATGGGAGGGATTCATGCGTACACATGCATATGTGTGTGCTGAAAGTGTATCATGCATGTCATCCCAGAGCAAAAATAATAATCCCCTCCTAAGTCAAATTAACATCTCTTGTTGTCAGGCAAAAAGAAGTGATGGACCAAGCGGGCCCACAGATGGAAAGCATCGATATCGTTGATAACTGCTTAAGTGGGTGCGAGAGGACAACCACCACCGCTTTGCATGTGGGCCAAACATATATATGTTGAATACCCAAATGCATAACTTCGATGTGCCACATGCCTTAAAAACCGTAAACCATGCACCCACATAGAGCGAGGTTCATATCAAGCGTACTACATATGATGGTCCCCTTCCCCCCTCTTCACTGCATACCGTATGCTCCTTCCGTAATATATGTACAAGTACAACCCAAAAGAATCCTCATCGATGGTGAAACTAATTAACCTCTCCCGATGTAGGTCAAAGTGATGCATGCATGCATGCATCGACGATGGCCTCGTGGGCCCGTAGATGGAAGCGTCACACATGAGTGTCCTAGCTAGGATATATATGCATGTGGCCCAAAAAGGTGTTGTGTGATGTTTGAATAACCAATTTCACAATTTTGATGTGGCACGTGCCTCGGTAACCAAAAAGTTGACACTGACTGAGGTGTACTTGTTCACGGACGCATACGTATAGTATATATGCTAGTCCCCTCCCAACTCTTCGACGCGTACTATATACCACCATAACACAAACAAAAAAATTACACCTTGCTGGTTAAATTATCCTCACTGCCGGCTGCTCATCAAAGTGAAGGACGACGACCTCGCGAACCCACAGAAAGTGTCACACGCGAGTATCGAGTGTCGTGTAGGACAACCATCGACTGGATGTGGCCAAAACATTTATGTATGAAAGGGTCGTGTAATGTCTTAAATAATGATTTCATGACTCTGATGTGGCACCAGCCTACCTAACAAAACGGCTAACCCACACGGTGGCTCACAACTCGTAGTGTATTGCGGGCCACCCGCCACCCCAGACGCACACCCACACACACACACCGCGAATCCACCACAACTACGATGCATGTTAAATTAATTATCCCGCGGTGAACATACATGTTACCAAAGGAGGGACGTTTTAATTTCAAAAAATTCACAGAGACCATTAAGTCATTTTAGTACAATGATTGATTGATTTTCTATGGGTATAATGTGCAAAAAATGAAATCTAAGCTACATGCACACGTGACAGTGCACCTAAATGGATTGCAAAAACACATGTGTCTCACTGGGTGCATGTTTACTCCCCGTGCAACAAATTTCAAACATTGAGAATCTTGATTTTTAAATTCTAGTACATCCAAAACTTATTTGAAGTTCATGAAACTTATCGTGTTTTCATATGGACACCAATACAAAGTGGCATTGTACTTTTTTGTCAAATTTGAGACCAGTTTTGATGTAATCTTTATCTAATTACAGATGGGAGATTATTAATAATTGGGAACCAATATCCCAAACAGATTATTTATTCGAACCGTGAGAGTTAGACCAACAATGGATACGTGCCATGCTTCGGTTAAGCAATAAAGTGGTAGCATTAATCATCCAAATAGAAAAACAATATGCATGCCACCACGCGACCCGTGTGGCGTGTGAGCAGGCATGAGTTGACGGGACGCATGTGAGCAGTCCGCCGCGCAGGCAGACGGGGAGGCATGCGTGCAGGTGTGTGAATTGACGGAGGCATGCTCGCTGCGCAGTGTCATCGGGAGGCGTGCGTGTAGCTGTGTGAAACTTTGGTAGGCATGCCATCAGCCCAGTGTGTATGCTCACCGGGAGGGGAGCCATCGGTTTGACTACCGCCTGCCTCTCTCCCACAACTCCCACTACTCCATGTGACCGAGCGACCGCACCCCCATCCTCGCCACGCACACACAAGCCTCTCTCTCCGCTTGCAACCTCGACGTCGCTCTCAGTCCTCAAAGCCGTTAGTGTATGAGGATGCCGCCGAAGTGCCCCATCGGAGGGAGTGGCGACACTGGGGCTGCTAAAGCACCGGAGCACGGTGTGGAGATGGAGACAGAGGTTGCCATCACCGCCGGTGAGTTATCGCTGCACCATGATGTCATCGACGGCGTCGAGCTTCCACAGCCGGAGGCGGAGTTCCACACCGACTCCGACGACCACTCCGGCGACGACTCCGATGACCACTTCGGCGACGACGGACAGGTGGTTAGTCATCTACACCCATTTATGTGTCAAATAGATCATAGGGTTTCTCTGGTTACTCCTGCCTCCCCCTTTTTGGAATAGAAATCATGTGCCTATGTTCTCCCAATCCATGAAATATGAGTAAGTTTCGTTAGATCCATGTAGTGTATTGATTGTTTGAATGGTACATGTGATAAGTGATTAGTTGTTTCATCTGTGCAAATGATTTCTGCTAGTAATCCAACTAGGGTTAGTGTTCATGCTAATAATTCCTAGCCAGGATTTGACAATTGATTTTGAATGACTTACATATGTTTGTGCCATTATTTTCTTCAAGATTGATCTGTACATAGACGATTGTGCTTAAAAATGGAACCATAATCTTTGAATATGTATAAATAAATAGCCAAAAATTCCTAATCCTACTTCACGGCATGTAATCAGTGATTTGATGCCAAATTTGTTTTACTATATGTATAGGTGTTGTCTGACAATGTGGACAGCGAGGATGAAGATGCCCAGAGGAGGTACAAGAGGCGAATCCTGAGGGAGCTTTATGTGGGAATGCATAACAGGCGTATTAGGACCTAGAACGACGGCTATGGATGCCCATTTTGCATCCACAAGATTCATGACGCTTATCTAAGTGTTCTTGCGCATGCAAGAGGACGGGCCGTTGGCTCCTTCAAGCAGAAGTATTCTCGCAGGTTGGCGCACGGCGCTTACGCCGAGTACCTGGAGAAACTTTAGGATCGTGTCGACCGCATGTGAGATGAGATGTGGGATGGATCGAACTATGTACACTTGAGAATGCTTAATGACGGTTGAACTATGTACTTACGGTTGAACTATGCTTATGTACGTGTACGCTTATTATCTATGTCTAAGTATGTTAAATATTTTGCCAAATTTTGGTAAAAATTACAACGGGGCACCAATAAACCAGGACGGAGGTAGTACGTCAATCACACAAGGTTCCCAAAATTGGAACCGTGTGCAATGACTATCATTTTGCCTGCTGCGTCAACCACACACGGTTCTCTCTAGCAAACCGTCGCCCCCAAAATTCTTTGTGGGACAGAAAACCCTCACCACCCAATTCAAAAAAGAAAAAAGAAAACCGTCACCATCCCCACATCACAAAAACCCTCACCCCGCCCGCCACCCACCTCGGCCCCTCCGGTACGTTCCCCATTCACACCTGCACAAGCTCCTGCGCGTCTATGCCATGGCACCGCCTATCGCGGCGGTAAACACTTAGCTCGATGCCTGCCGCCACCGCCAGGCTGCCGGCAAAGCCCACCACATTTCACCACTTCCGCTTGTTGCCTCCTATCGCCATCGACTTTCTCAATGCTGCTCACGGTCGACCCAGCTCTGCTCGGTTGGGAAATCTATTGTACCGAGGGTTATTTCTCATGGAATACAAGGTAACTAATTTAACGAGATATTATCTCATCTCTTATCCTAGTTCATCTGCCTCCTTTAATCACCCGGCAGAAATCGTCGTGAATTCATTTTCATTCAAGCTGATCTGAGGGTTTTCTTTCATTCATAGAATGTACAGTGTGCCGATACTTCAGGACTTGGCGACCGCCGCCAGAGATTCCATCTCATCGTACCAGATAACTTGAGGACGTGCGCGGTATGTTCAATCTCACCCTAAATCGGCTGGCATGGCCTACTTTCCTGAACATATTCTAAATATTGCTACATTTGGATAAAAGGTGCCACATGCACCATATACGTCAAAGGGGATTTTCCCCCTCTTCTTTCTAGATTAGGCAAATTAATGGCATATTGTTCTTCCGACTACTCTCATATTTCCATGAAATCATGTTTACCCTATATGTTTAATTATAGAATTTTGTTCTTCGATTTCAACTGCTGTAAAGTTCTTTCAGTTTGGGCCCATATTTGCATGTTACCATATTTTCTTTAACAACCCTACCATTTTCTGCAGGACATCCCTCACTATGCAACAGATTATGTAGTGCACAATTTTTCCCTTTACATACATCAAGGCTCCACGAATGTCATACTACGCACAATCCATGGATTTACAATCGTTGCTACTATAAGACTTGATGAACATGGTGACTCCTATTTTGGCACTAGCTTTTGGAATGAAATTGCAAAGTTTTATCTACTGAAAGGTGGCACTAAAATTGCACTGCAGATAGAAGGGCCTGGTCATGAGATATATGCTAACTTCCCCGACAAAATCATCCGTCCAGACTTTGTTCGAAGTAAGTTTTCTTTTCAACCATCTGCATATGTTGACTTACCCAGCAATGTCAAATGAATTGTGTAGTATTTAAGCAACCAATTGCTATCCCCTTATCTTACTATATTCCTACCTAATAACTTCTAGTTGCCAATACACTTTTCTATTGCCCTGTTTTAACTAAATATTCCCTGTACTCCCATTTCTATCAGAAGCATCGCTGACAAGGAGACTCCGGAGGTGGAGAACGGGGCTGCCAACAAGCGGAGGTGGGGCGAGCTAGAACCACAAGCGACTCCAGCAGGCCTAGACTTAATCAGCAGCCTCCCCGATGATATGTTGAGAGTCAGTGTCGGTGTCAAAACCGGCGGATCTCGGGTAGGGGGTCCCGAACGGTGCGTCTAAGGCGGATGGTACAGGAGGCAGGGGACACGATGTTTTACCCAGGTTCGGGCCCTCTTGATGGAGGTAAAACCCTATGTCCTGCTTGATTATTCTTGATAATATGAGTAGTACAAGAGTTGATCTACCACGAGATCGGAGAGGCTAAACCCTAGAAGCTAGCCTATGGTATGATTGTATGTTGTCCTATGGACTAAAACCATCCGGTTTATATAGACACCGGAGGGGGCTAGGGTTACACAAGGTTGGTTACAAAGGAGGAGATATACATATCCATACTGCCTAGCTTGCCTTCCACGCCAAGTAGAGTCCCATCCGGACACGAGACGAAGTCTTCAATCTTATATCTTCATAGTCCAATAGTCCGGCCAAAGGATATAGTCCGACTGTCCAGAGACCCCCTAATCCAAGACTCCCTCAGTAGCCCCTGAGCCAGGCTTCAATGACGATGAGTCCGGCACCCAGTGTTGTCTTCGGCATTGCAAGGCGGGTTCCTCCTCCGAATACACCACAGAAGAGTTTGAATACAAGGATAGTGTTCGACCCTGCAAAATAAGTTCCACATACCACCGTAGAGAGAATAATATTTCCACGAATCCAATCTACTGACACATTTCTGCAACATGACATCATGCCATGGCCCGGTAATTATTCGAACCGTTTTTCCCTAACCAGCCCCGTACATAACGCGAGGCAGTTTCTTGACACATCTTGTCAAAGCAGAGATCGTGTTCCCCTTATTACGTGATCCTCATTAATACGGACGTGGGTAACCCAACCGTGCCTAGGACTCCTAGATTTTAGGCAAGTCCCAAACGGCCACGAGGAGGACGCTTGATATTCACCCTCTTTATAAAGGGACAAGGCTTTTACTTCTTCCCTCCCGTGCTCAATCGAACCCTTCCCCCGCCTCGAGTTCTAACACCCAAAGCCCAGGTCAGGTGCTTTGGACCTTCAATCATGTCCAGATCCAACCTTCAAGGCCGGTGGATGCCTTCCTCCGTCACGGAGGAGGATATCAAGAAGTTGAGGGAGGCCAGATACCTAACCACCGAAATTTCGCATAGGCTGCCCGCCAGAGGGCAGGTCATCCCTACTCCCGAACCCAACGAGAGCGTTGTGTTCGTCTCCCACTTCCTCCAAGGACTTGGCCTCGCTCTGGATCCTTTTGTTAGGGGTCTTATGTTTTATTACGGGCTGGATTTTCACGACCTAGCCCCGGATTCCCTCCTTCACATCTCATCATTTATTGTCGTGTGTGAGGCCTTCCTCCGCATTACCCCTCACTTTGGCCTGTGGCTCAAGACCTTTGATGTGAAGACAAAGATGGTCGAGGGGCAGTACGCAGCATGCAGAGGCGCTCTAATAAGCAAAATTGTTGGTGCTCCATGGCCGAAGGGCTCCTTTCTAGAGGTGTCCGGATTGTGGCAATGCGAGTGGTTTTACGTCACAGCTCCTCGAAGTGCCAAGTGGGTAGCCACCCCCACCTTCCGCTCGGGCCCTCCACCACAACTGTTGTCATGGATCAGCAGGGGGCTGAGCTGGTGCCCAACCAAGGACATGCCCATACTGCAGAGCCGCATCCGAGATCTCTTTGTGGGAGATTTCAGTCTGGTTATGGTGATGCAAGTCATGCTGGTTCGTCGAGTCCAGCCTTGCAAACGCCGGCCCCTCCGCATGTGGGAATTCAACCCAGAAGGACCGCACACTATTCAGAATTTCCTCGGCCTGACGCACGAGGAGATGTACAAATCGTTCTTCGGACCCCAAATAGAGTGTCCGGACACTACCGAGGATGTGGGCCTGAGCAGCAACCGGTCCATGGCGCAAGTAAGTAATCCCATGGCCGAACACACTGTCCTTTTCTTTATCATGACATCATTCTGAAGAATCACTCTTTGACCAGGACTGGATAACAAAGGCGAAGATGATCCGGTGTTCGGCCCCCCTTCCTGAAGGCCTGGATAATCCGGTGCTGGAAAAGATGCTCGAGCTAGCACCTTGCCTGGTGCCCTCAAAGGAAGATGAAGGGGGAATAAAGAGGGCGAAAGCGGGCCTCCACCGCTACCTATTCCAACCGAGGGAATGAGCGTCTCCGTGAGGGCGGACAACCCAGGGGAAGAATCTGACATTCTCTCGCCCTGGGGAAGGAAGAGGACTACCTCTGAAGATCTGGAAACCAAGGTTTCCTAACGGGAGAAGAAATCTCTCCCGGAGGGTCCTCCCTCGGAGTGTGCTCTTGCCGCATAATGTCCGCGCGGGGGTCGGCCCTCTAACAAGCTGTAAGTAATCAAAAAAGTACTTAATAGTGAAGATATCCCACCTTACTTCTGAGGAAAATAACCGAAGCGTTTATATTGCAGTTCGGATCTTAGCCCTTCTCAGCAGAGCTCGTCTTCGGGGGATCTTGTTCCGGAGATGATGGAGAGCGAAACGCCTCCCCCGGACTCCCCAGCTCAAGAAGCGGGCGACCTTGAAGTGTCGTCGTGGAGGGTCTCTCCGGATCCGGCGGGGCCAGAAGACGATCCTATGGCCACCCGACGTCCCAAGTATCCGGCTCTTCAAGAGAGCAACCAAAAGAGTCCGGCACCGTCTGGTATGCGGTCGGACGTACTGAGGGATCTGCTAGAGCGAGTGACTATGTCAGAAGAGCACCATGCGTTGATGGGTACAGTGGTTGAAAGGATTTCGTCCGCCGAAAGCGGGTTGCATGAAGCCTTTATCAGTCTACTGATGGGTTTTGAGGTACGTGAAATGATGTACATTATTGATAGTACCGCACATTTTAAGGTGTGCCCTGTGTAGATAGTAGCCCTTGAGAATCTGGTGGTCAACAAGAACGGCGGCAAACAGAGGATCGTAGTCCCAGGTAATAACCAGACCGCCTTTATGTGCAGGTGGTTGAAGCTCCGGTGGCTAGCCAGACTGATGGGTTTGCCGGACTAAAGCGGCAACTGGATGGGGCAGATGCCGACATTGTGCTTGTCAACAAGCAGCTTGACGAGGCTCAAGGTGAGTGATTTTTGTGGTGATCGTCACATAATAAGAGCAGCATGATGCCAGTATCTTTAATATGTTGTGACTGCATATGGAGCTGCCACCATGGAGGCCCTTCGGGCGGAGCTTTCCCGAGACAAGGAGCAAGTAAGGAGTAGTAATGCGGCCGCTTTAAAGGCGGCCGAAGAGTTAAGAGCCGAACAGGCCGCGCATTGTGAGAGCAAAGAGAAAATGGCCAAGATGGCTGTAAAGTTAAAAAACACTGCCAACCGTTGCCAGCTTCTTGAAGAAGAAAACCGGGCGAAGGCGACGAACCTGGGAAAGGCCACGATAGCGACCAAAGACACCCGCTCTGCAATGAGAGCGAAGAACGAGGAGCTGCGTCAAGCCGGGGATATCGCAGCTGGGAAACCCTTCATGCTGCGGAGGAAGTTTTGCGATCCTCAGTATGCCCCTCTGGACCGGCTGTGGAGTTTGGCGGACGCATATCTGGACATGGCGGCGAGTGCTGTCGATCCTGCCGAATACTTCCGAGATCAAACAGATCATGATGTGGACAAGCTATTCTGGTCACAATTTAATGTTCCAGAGCGTCCGCTTCCATTGACTGATCGGCTTGCCGAATGGGCCGAGCTGAATAGATTGTCCGGACTCGCCATGAGGTCTGTTGTGGATCATCTGTGGCCGGAAAGGACAAAGCCGAACAACTATTTTAGTTTGGTGCAGTAGTTCCTTGGTGCGGTGCCGCGCATTAATGCGATGAAGTGGTTGGCGTGCATAGAAGGCTCGCGGATGGCCCTTGCCCGTGTCAAAACATACTGGGCGGAGATGGATGCCACCACTGTCGCGGCGCAGGGTTCGGCCATAGGCCGAGTGGCTGCCGAGCACTATTTTGCAGAAGTTCTTGAAGGCGCTCATTCGATACAGACCCAGTGCTCGAAGAATATTATGTTTGAATGACATGTATTCCCATTGTAAAAACAATGTTTTATTAAGTTCATCGAGGCTCTATTTATACTTTTGCCCGAAAGTATTATGATGCCTCATGTGCGGCCGTTTATGTATATATGTATAAAACCTGAAAGATTGCAGTCGTCGGCTTTAGCCCCCACGCATATAATGCGGGGGTGTTCGCAGAAGACGCATGTTCACACTTGATCCAACGTCTTGGTCCATTAAGGAGGTGATAGCGCAGCGAACTAGGCAACCGGACTATAATGCTTTACTACTTTCACTTAGCCAGAGGAGTTTGACAGTGGGGCTACTATATAGCCCCTGGTGGCTCCGCACTCATCTGAATACGGGGTGCGTACATGCCTGGCCGGGAAACGGCCCTTCGTTAAGGCGGAGGAATCCTGAAGATTCTGGTAGGTCATTGAGTGGTTGACCAGTCTCACGCTATATCATGACAGTCAGTTTTCGGCTTTCTCTACTGAGGTGCTCGTCCGGATGAACCAGGGCACAATCGCAGTAGTTCTCCTGGTGCCGCCTTAGCCGATAGAGCAGAACGTAAGGCATCAAAACACAGGAGCCGGGCAAACCCAACATTTGACCAAAGACATGATTCGGAGCTAAGGCATATAAGGCCAAACTCGCGACGCCGAACACTCCCTAAGGTATTCGGTCTTTATGGTGTAAACTGGGCCTAAATAGTGCCCTTTGTAATAAGCTCCTGGTGTCCAGGTACGTGCAATATTATGACGTGGCCACATGCCAATACGTCAGCATCCTTCTCAATTGTACTGAGAATCCAAGGGAGGTGTATCAACAAGAGACAGTAAAAAAGGTTTACTCAGGGTCTTAATCTAAAAAGAATCCTTGGAACGGGTCCCTGCTGCACGCCTGCGCCTGTGTCTTCGTTGTGCCGTATCCTGGACGTGTGTAGCACGATGGTCATCTGTAAAAGAGAGGAACTTAGATGAAAAGTTGTCGTGCAAAAAGGTAGGTTGTACTAAAGAAAATATGTATAGTTCGAGATGAATAAAGTTGAGACTAATTGCCACTTGTTTGCGCACGTTGAGCCCCTTGTATTGTAATAGGGGTATAGCCATCAAACCTGTATCAGTTACATATAACTGCGCCGGACTCGTCCAACCGTGTCCGTGGTCTTAACGACCTGTTAGATGCTTTAGTTAGTGAGGTCATTTAGTGTGCGGATGCCGAGGTAGCCGCACGGTCTTTTGCGCGCAAGGAGTGCTCAATATTTCCATTTACTGTAATGATGCCGCGTAGACCAGGCATCTTAAGCATGAGGGATGCGTAATGCGGTATTGCATTAAAGCGAGCGAAAGCTTCGCGTCCGAGTAGTGCTTGATAGCCGCTTTGGAACGGAGGGATGTGGAAGGTTAATTTCTCGCTGCGGAAGTTATCGGGGAAGTCGAATATAACTTCTAGTAGCAGGGAGCCAGTGCAATGGGCTTCTGGGCCTGGCGTTACTCCTTTAAAGGTAGTGTTGCTATGGCTAATTTTTGCTGGGTCTATCCCCATCTTGCGGACTATGTCCTGATATATCAGGTTTAGGCTGCTGCCGCCATCCATCAGGACTCATGCGAAGTGGTATCCGTCAATTATTGGGTCTAATACCAAGGCTGCCCATCCTGCACGCTAGACACTTGCTGAGTAATCCCGATGGTCAAAAGTGATCGGTTGGGACGACCAATGGAAGAACTCCACGGTGATAGGCCCTGGGGCATGTGTCTCTGGGAGTGCCGCTTTGTTTCTCCCCTTTATCACGTATAACACGTTGACTATTTTGATTTCTGGTGGGAATTTCTTCTGTTCCCCAGTGCTTTGCTTGTGAGGCTTGTCCTCATCTTCGCTTGGTGTATCCTTCCCCTTATGTTCGGCGTTGAGCTTGCCGGACTGCTTGAAGACCCAACATTCTCTATGGGTATGATTTGCAGGTTTGTCGGGGGTACTATGGATCTGACATATTTGGTCCAGAATCTTGTTTAGGCTGGATAGTTCGTCTATGTTGCCTTTGGAGGGCGTCTTTTGCTGACCTGGCCGAGAGCTTCTGAATCCGGTGTTTACCACTGTGCTCTTCGGGCTCGTCTGCTTTATTCCGGCGGTTGTTTTTGCTGCGTCGTGATTTCCCGTTTCCGTCCCTGACTTCGGATGTACTTGGGTCGCTGGTGTTGCATCGGGCTAACCAGCTCTCCTCGCCCGCGCAAAAGCGGGTCATGAGATTTGTTAATGCTGCCATTGTTCTCGGCTTTTCTTGGCCGAGGTGTCTGGCGAACCATTCGTCTCGAACGCTGTGCATGATAGCTGCTAACGCTTCGGTGTCCGGACAGTCTACTATTTGGCTCTTCTTAGTGAGGAACCTGTTCCAAAGCTTTTGGGCTGACTCTCCGGGCTGTTGAGTTATATGACTTAAATCATCCGCATCCGGTGGTCGGACATAGGTCCCTTGAAAATTTGCCCGAAAGACGTTTTCGAGCTCTTCCCATCTTCCAATGGAGTTTTCGGGGAGGCTTTTAAGCCAGTGCTGAGCTGGCCCTTTGAGCTTGAGGGGCAAGTACTTGATGGCGTGGAGATCGTCTCCTCGAGCCATATGGATATGGAGGATATAGTCCTCAATCCAGGCCCCAGGGTCTGTTGTTCCGTCGTACACCTCTATGTTTACAGGTTTGATCCCTCTAGAAATTCATGGTCGAGCACCTCATCGGTGAAACATAGGGGGTGTGCAGCACCCCTGTATTTGGGTGTACCGTGGTGTTCGGATGTTTGTTGTGTTGTATTGTATACTGGAGCGCGCTTGCGTGGCCCGTATATGGATCTGGTTGTGCCATCCTTTTGATGCGAGACCTCGCGTGGATCGCGTACTGGCTTATGTGCGGCGTCGTTTGCCGCTATATATTGGCCGCGAGGTCGTCTATCCGACCGGATGGCCATTTTATTTTCTAATTGCGGGGGATCTAAGGCCTCCTCGTCGAATTCAGGTAGCAACTTTCGCTTCGAGTAGCTCTTGGTGTGGTGATTACCGTCGTACTTTACTGTAGTGTTGAGTACTTCACTCCATCTGATTCTGAGTGTGTCTTGCACAGCCTTGAGCCTTTGCTTCTGCTTTTTCAGACTCCTCGCAGTGGCAACAAGCCTTTAATGGGCGTTCTGTTGCTCCGGGCGCCTGTCCGGTGTGATGTCGTCCGGACTGTTATCTTCGACGGAGTCGGGTTGTTCGGTTTGATTCTCTGTGTTGCCCTGGTCGGGCGATGGTACACCCTGCTCTATCGCCGGGTCTATGTGACCACTATTTCTGCCGAGGCGGGATTTGGAGCGGCGCTTACGCCGCCGCTTTGACTGCTTCTCGAGGGAACAACCCTTCATTGCATCCTTCCATTCCTCGTCATCGTTTTCTTTGGGTATGTCCACCATGTATACATCATATGATGAGGTGGGCGTCCAGTGCCCTGTGGGCAGTGGTTCCTGTTCATCTCCTGCATCGTCGTCCATACCGTCGATGTCTTCGGAGTCGAGGTCGAGCATGTCGGTCAAATCATCGAAAGTGGCTACTAAGTGGGTCGTGGGTGGGTGGCGAATTTCTGCGTCATCCGCAACCCAATCCCGCCGGACATAGTTCGGCCAGGACTCTCCTGACAAGGAGAGAGACCTTAATGAGTTCAGTATGTCGCCGAAGGGCGAGTGCTGAAAGATATCCGCGGAGGTAAACTCCATGATCGGCGCCCAATCGGATTCGATAGGCACGGGCGCAGGTGGTT
The DNA here is from genome assembly GCF_018294505.1 of Triticum aestivum. NCBI lineage: Eukaryota > Viridiplantae > Streptophyta > Magnoliopsida > Poales > Poaceae > Triticum > Triticum aestivum. The sequence continues at coordinate 217,488,730 of NC_057803.1, read as the reverse complement.
CGGAGTCCATGGCCGGGGAAGGATCCGGCAGCGTGGCATCATGGCTCTCGTGAAGGGTAAGGTCGATATTCGGCTCGATCGCCAATGAGAGTGCGGCCTCCGTGGCGGGGTCTATCCACCCGCCCATGGAAGGCGCAGCTGGCTCTGAATTGAGGGTCGGAGCGGTTGCCGGCGCGATCTCCTGGACACTGTCCGATGGCAGAGCTAAATCATACTCATCGTGGTCGTGTGGCGCACTAGGCAGGGGCTCGAATCCGTTGAAGATCGAGTCTCCGCGGATATCGGCCGTGTAGTTTAAGCTTCCAAACCTGACCTGATGGCCAGGGGCGTAACTCTCGGTTTGCTCCAGATGGCCAAGCGAGTTGGCCCGCAGTGCGAAGCCGCCGAATGCAAAGATCTGTCCGGGGAGAAAAGTCTCACCTTGGTCTACATCGCTATCGATGATCGAAGGAGCCATCAAGCCTAACGGCGACGACACAGAGGAACTCTCAATGAAAGCACCAATGTCGGTGTCAAAACCGGCGGATCTCGGGTAGGGGGTCCCGAACTATGCATCTAAGGTGGATGGTACAGGAGGTAGGGGACACGATGTTTTACCCAGGTTTAGGACCTCTTGATGGAGGTAAAACCCTACGTCCTGCTTGATTATTCTTGATAATATGAGTAGTACAATAGTTGATCTACCACGAGATCGGAGAGGCTAAACCCTAGATGTTAGCCTATGGTATGATTGTATGTTGTCCTACGGACTAAAACCCTCTGGTTTATATAGACACCGGAGGGGGCTAGGGTTACACAAGGTCGGTTACAAAGGAGGAGATATACATATCCGTACTGCCTAGCTTGCCTTCCACGCCAAGTAGAGTCCCATCCGAACACGAGATGAAGTCTTCAATCTTGTATCTTGATAGTCCAACAGTCCAGCCAAAGGATATAGTCCGGCTGTCTGGTGACCCCCTAATCTAGGACTCCCTCAGTCAGCATCTCCCTCCTCCCAATCAAATATGGGGCGTGGACAACCGTCCTTTCCCGACGGTGGCGCCCTCTATGGAACTCTAGCCCTCCCGACCTCATCGACAGCCACGAGCTCTGCCATGGCTATCGCAAAAGCTTGGATGCGTTCTCTAAGATCCTCGGTGTCGGTGCACAAAAGTAGGGGCTCTCTTTTTGTAACACCCACAATGCGGCTATATCTCCCACGTGTCGGGGCACGACTTAGAGGCATAGCCGCACGGTAGGTTTGTCGCAGGAGGGGTAATCTTCACACATCCCATGTATTGAATAAGAAAGGGATAAAGAGTTGGCTTACAATCGCCACTTCACACAATACATAAATAATCCATACATCATCCAAGGTACAATCAAAGGTCCGACTACGAAAACAAATAAAGGAAGACAACCCCAAATGCTAGATCCCCGATCGTCCCAACTGGGATCCTCTACTGATCATCTGGAAAAGAAACATAGTAACGTCCCGAATCCTCATCGAACACCCACTTGAGTTCGGTATCGTCACCTGCACTGGTATCCTCGGCACCTACAACTATTTGGAAGTATCCGTGAGTCACGAGGACTCATCAATCTCACACCCGCGAGATCAAGACTATATAAGCTTATGGGTAGGAAAGGGGTAGTGAGGTGGAGCTGCAGCAAGCACTAGCATATATGTTGGCTAACATACGCAAATGAGAGCGACAATATAAGCAACGCAACGGTCGAGAAGCTAGAAGTGATCAAGAAGTGATCCTAAAACTACTTACGATCAGGTGTAACACAAGACTGTGTTCTCTTGCCATACTCCGCCGAAAAGAGACCATCATGGATACACACGCGGTTGATTCATTTTGATTAAGTTAAGTGCCAAGTTCTCTACAACCAGATATTAACAAATTCCCATCTGCCACATAATCGCTGGCACGGCTCTTGAAAGTTTGTACTCTGCAGGGGTGTCCCAACTTAGCCCATCACAAGCTCTCACGGTCAACGAAGGATATTCCTTCTCCCGGGAAGACCCGGTCAGTCTCGGAATCCCGGTTACAAGACATTTCAAGAATAGTAAAAGAAGACCAGGAAATCCGCCCGATCTGCCGACAAATCCCGATAGGAGTCGCACGTATCTTGTTCTTAGGGGAAGCATAATATATCACCCAAATCTAGCAAATCCTACATCCAGCTGTATCCATCCTTCAACACATAACCGAGAAAAACTTCGGAAATTGTCTACCTCAACCTTCGAAAAGCATCCGTTATACAAGTTATGGCAATACTTCCGAACTCCCACCCCAGTACTGGGTGGCGTCGAGGTTATCCCACTAACAACTGCATAAAAGTGATTTTCGATGTCGGCAAAACTAAACTGAGGTATGCCAAAACTGCAATGATAAAATTGTGACGACAACACCTCGGAGCTCAACTCCCCAGGACACTGCCACAACCCCTAAATAACATGAGGCACCAAGAACAATGTTCTTGTCACAAATCGGTCGGAACGATTCCAAGATACCCACGTGATCCTAAATTTTTTTTAGTGAAATTTGAGAAGAGAGGAGTCAAAACTCTACGTCAGGATGCCCTACCGAAGCGATGAAGGGACTGGGGAGTAAAAAGAATTCCTAAACTCTCCGATATATATAATCCTAAATGACTCAAAACATTTTTCTAGACTCAACAACGCCAGCTATTCGATCAAGCAGGGGGGCTCCTAAGGTCGGGGAAGGCTCTGATACCAACTTGTAACGCCCTCGATGCAGTTATATCTCCTACATGTCGGAGCACGACTTAGAGGCATAACCGCATTGAAAGCAATGTCGCAAGTAAGGTAATCTTCACAACAACCCATGTAAATATATAAAAGGGGAAAGGATACATAGTTGGCTTACACTCGCCACGTCACACAAATACATGAATAACATTACAATCATCCAATACACTCATGGTCCGACTACGGTACCAAAATAAAAGATCAACCCCAACATGCGACACGGTCCCCGATCGCCCCAACTGGGCACCACTACTGATCATCTAGGAAAGACACATAGTAACGTCGAGAGTCTTCGTAGAACTCCCACTTGAGCTCAAGCACATCGTCTGGAATGGTATCATCGGTCCCTGCATCTGGTTTGGAAGTAATCTATGAGTCACGGGGACTCAGCAATCTCGCACCCTCGTGATCAAGACTATTTAAGCTTATAGGTAAGGCAAGGTAATATGTGGAGCTGCAGCAAGCTACTAGCATATATGGTGGCTAACCTGTTCGCAAAAGAGAGCGAGAAGAGAAGGCAAAGCATGAACGTAGAACTATGATCAAGAAGTGATCCTAGAACAACCTACGTCAAGCATTACTCCAACACCGTGTTCACTTCCCGGACTCCGCCGAGAAGAGACCATCACGGTTACACACGCGGTTGATTCATTTTAATTAAGTTAAGTTTCATGTTATCTTCAACCGTACATTTACAAATTCCCATCTGCCCATAACGCGGGCACGGCTTTCGAAAGTTCAAATCCCTGCAGGGGAGTCCCAACTTAGCCCATCACAAGCTCTCACGGTCAATGAAGGATATTCCTTCTCTTGAGACATTCCGATCAGACTCGGCATCCCGGTTTTACAAGACATCCTCGACAATGGTAAAACAAGTCCAGCAACACCGCCCGAATGTGCCGACAAATCCCGATAGGAGCTGCACATACCTCGTTCTCAGGGCACACTCAGATGAGCTCTCCATACAACTAAAACCAAACCTTGAGTTTCCGCGAGGGGGCACTGCACATGGCTCTAGTTTGGACCAACACTCAAAGGAGCACTAGCCAGGGGGTTTAAATAAGAAAGGTTGGGCATTGCTGGAGGAGTTTTATTCAAGGTGAACTGTCAAGGGGTTCCCATTATAACCCAACCACGTAAGGAACGCAAAATCTGGGAACATAACACCGATATGACGGAAACTAGGGCGGCAAGAGTGGAACAAAACACTAGGCAAAAGGCCGAGCCTTCCACCCTTTACCAAGTATAAAGGTGCATTAAGATAACAAGATAATATAGTGATATCCCCAAAATAAACAATGTTCCAACAAGGAACGATCTCCAATCTTCACCTGCAACTAGCAACGCTATAAGAGGGGCTAAGCAAAGCGGTAACATAGCCAATCCACGGTTTGCTAGGACATGGTGGGTTAGAGGTTTGACATGGAAATTTGGGAGGCATGATAAGAATGTGGTAGGCATCGTATCATAGGCATAGCAAAAGAGCGAGCATCTAGCAAGCAAAGATAGAAGTGATTTCGAGGGTATGATCATCTTGCCTACAAAGTTGGCAGACTTGACTTGATCCTCGTAAGCAAACTCAACAGGCTCCTCGTTAGCGAACTCGTCTCTCGGCTCTACCCAGACAAGACAAACAAGCAATAGGAACACAATCAACCACGTGCAATGCTCGAACAACATGATGCAAACATGGTATGCTATGCGGGATGCGATATGTGATGCATATGCAAGATTTGACAAGGAATGATTGATCCTGGCCTCAACTTGTAAATCCAAGAGTGCCACTAGAAAGGTGATGTGATTTCGGTTGAAATCAATATAAAGATCATCGGAATCAGATGCACGGTTTGGAAATGGCAAGCAAAACAAATATGGCACCGGTCTGCGATAATCAGCAAGTAGCCATCTAAAAGCATCAATATAATTATGCTACAGCACTCAAACATGATAACAAAATACATGGCAGTGATCCACTCATGATGCTTGACAAAAGATGAACACTGAGCTACGGCTAATTCATCCATTAACAGGTTCAAACAAGCATGGCAAAAGTGCAAATGATAACAGGTTTCAGACTTAGTGAAATTAACACAACTCTGGAATTTAACATCAGGTAGCACACGTTAGAGCACGAAAACTACATGCTATAGGAACTTAACATGGCAAATCAAGGCATGACATGAAGCTACTCAAAGCACTTAACAAAAGTCCCTTAGTGACCTTGAGCCAAGAGGGATCATAAAATACAATTGCAAGCATATGAACATGGCAAAAACATAATCAGATGACAGACTTAGTGAAAAACTGGAGCATGCAAATCTGTTAACGAGTAGGCATGTTTACGAGCTCGATGCACTCACTACAGAGCATGGCATGACAAACTAAGCATACACCCATCAAGAATACATATCATAGAAGCTAGACATGGCAAGAACAACAACATAGCATGCACGGATCAATAGCAACATCCTCGGCAAAATCGCTAACAAGTCTACAATCTGCCAGGATTCACGAAATAGCAAAAGTAGAGCTCGATTGACTCAAGCTAGGGTGCTCCATAGTTGCAAACAAAGACAAGTATGGATAGAGCACCACAGTGTTAACAAATCATCCTTACTGATCGTCCGCAAAAGAGGCACGGATCACTAGGAAACAACATGAACATATGGCATACCGACAAAATCAGGACAAGGACTTGGTGAAATTCTAAGTCCCTGAAATCAGCATTACCGATTACGCTACTTTGCAAGCTTGTTCTAGTCACCACAAATATCACAAAAATACATGGTAAGCACCTCTGTAAAGATGGCATGGCATATAACAAAACTCATGTAGAGCTCAGGAGCATATCATGCACACATTAATCATGGGAAAAATGACAAATATCTACTTGATGAAACAGATGTGACAATTTTATCACATAGCCCTCTTCCAACAGCATTTCGGGCATCAAGATGAGCTCAAATGAAAATGATGCAATGAGATGAAATGATGTACTCTCTGAGACGAACATTTTGATATACTACATGCGCAAATCGAAGCTACGGATGCAGAGATACGACATGATGAAGTTTGCAAAATAATTAGGGTTTGAGGGCAAAAGTCAACCGATCCAGATCTGGAGATCTACTGTAGCAACACTGTAGCAGGGCGCGGAAAACGAGGATCGTCGGCGTGGATGAACAGCGCGGTGGCCGAAGCTGAGGAAGCTCGCCGGGGCGGCTCGCCGGCCGGAGGAGGAGGATGCCGGGGCGGCGGTTGCCGGAGCTGGGGCCGGCCGGACGGAGGAAGTGGACGGCAAGGGCGGCGACCACGGTGCGGGGCGGCGCGCAGGGCGCCGGCGAACTCGCGGGTGGCATGCGGTGCGTTGAGCGAGGTCGGCGGCGGCGACGGGCACCGGCCTTCGGGAAGACGGCGGCGGGGCTAACGGGCGGCGCGGCGGCGAAGTGGGGCGCCCGCCCGGGACAGATGGCGGCTCGCGATTGGTCGGCAGTGGCATGTCCGGCGCGGCGAGAGGGAAAGATCTAGGGTTAGGGTGGTAGAAGACCCGGGATTTTTGTGGAGGGATCTATATATAGAGGTAGGAGGAGCTAGGAGGCTCCAAATTGAGCACGGTTTGCAGCCACGCGATCGTGAACGAACGCTCTAGATGATGGAAGGGTTTTTGGTGGGTTTTAGGCCAAATTGGAAGGGTGATGGGCTGCAACACAAACGAGGCCTTCTCGGTCCCTCGGTTAACCATTGGAGTATCGAACGAAGTCCAAATGGCACGAAACTTGACAGGCGGTCTATCGGTAGTAAACCAAGGCCGCTTGACAAGTCTCGGCCCAATCCGGAAATGTTTAACCCCCACACACGAAAAGAGGTAGAAAGGACCACCGGATGAGATAGGAGCGCCAAAATGCAAAACGGACAACGGGGAAAATGCTCGGATGCATGAGGCGAACACGTATGCAAATGCAATGCACATGATGACATGATATGAGATGCATGACAAAGGCAACAACACACGGAGAAAAAAACCCGAACCCGAGGAAAATAAAATAACTTAGTGCTGGAAAAGACAAGAGTTGGAGTACAGATAAGGTAAATTACATCCGGGGTGTTACAACACTCCACCACTACGAAAGGATCTCGTCCCGAGATCTAGGACTGGAAAAACGCTGGGTACTCAGAACGGAGGTGATCCTCGCATTCCCAGGTGGCTTCATGGTCAGAATGGTGTGACCACTTGACTTTCAGGAATTTGATTGACTTATTGGGAGTATTGAGTTCAGTTTCTTCAAGAATAGCAATGCGGTGCTCACGATAAAAGAGGTCTTCTTGGAGATCCATGTCTTCGAAGTTGATGGTGCGGTCAGGGGTCTTGAAGCACTTGCAGAGCTGGGAGACATGGAACACGTCGTGCACGTTTGCAAAGTTTGAAGGAAGCTCGAGTTGATAGGCGAGATCGCCTCTCTTGCTGATGATCTTGAAAGGACCCACGTATCTAGGGGCAAGCTTCCCTTTGATACCGAAGCAACGAGTACCTTTCATTGGAGAGACACGGAGGTAAACATGATCTCCGATCTTGAAAGCCAAATCATGATGCTTAGTAGCTCTTCTGGCGCGATTGCGCTGCTTTGAGGTTATCATGAATGACTTTGCACATTTCCTCTGCCTCTGTGATCAAGTCATTTCCAAGAAGTTGACGTTCACCGGTCTCTGACAAGTTAAGGGGAGTACGGCACTTCCTGCCATAGAGAATTTCAAATGGGGCCTTGCCCGAACTTGCTTGAAAATTGTTGTCGTAGGAGAAATCGGCATATGGAAGACAATCTTCCCACTTCATACCGAAAGAGATAACGCAAGCCCTGAGCATATCTTCAAGAATCTGATTGACACGCTCGACTTGACCGCTAGTTTGAGGATGAAAAGTTGTGCTGAAGCGGATGTTGGTGCCCATGGCCTTCTGAAAAGAATCCCAAAACTTGGAGGTAAAGATGCTGCCACGGTCTGAAGAGATCAACTGCGGAATGCCGTGCAGAGAGACAATCCGAGAGGTATAAAGCTCCGCCGATTGAGCTGCAGTGGTAGACTCTTTGATAGGCAGGAAATGAGCCACTTTAGTGAGTTTGTCGATGACAACGAATATAGCATCATTGCCATGCTTGGACTTAGGAAACCCAGTCATGAAGTCCATCTCAATGTGGTCAAACATCCATTCTGGAATGACAAGAGGTTGGAGGAGACCAGCTGGTCATTGGTGTTCTGCCTTCACTCTTCTGCAGACATCACACTCATTCACGAACTGAGCAATCTCGCGCTTCATTCGAGTCCACCAATAAGCCTGCTTGAGGTCCTGATACATCTCCTTACTCTCAGGGTGGATGGAGAGGAGTGAATTGTGAGCCTCGTTCATGATAACTTTACGAAGGTCACCTTTGGGCACAACAATACGATCCTCGAAGAAGAGAGTGTCCTTGTCATCAAGGCGATAGCACTTGTACTTGGGTTGACTCTTGGCAATCCCAATCTTCACCTTCTTCACCATAGCATCAAGAAGTTGAGCCTCGCGAATCTGATCTTCCAAAGTAGGAGAGACTTGAAGGTTGGCGAGGAAACCTTGAGTAACAACTTGCAGATTGAGTTTGCGGAAAGCTTCACAAAGCTCGGGTTGGTAAGGCTTGAGAATCAGACTGTTGCAGTAAGCCTTCCTGCTCAAAGCGTCAGCAATCACATTGGCCTTGCCTGGAGTATACTCGATACTCGGATTATACTCTTGAATCATTTCGACCCAACGAGTCTGCCTGAGGTTGAGATTAGGCTGAGTGAAGATGTACTTGAGACTCTTGTGGTCAGTGAAAATGTCCACTTTTCTTCCCAGTAAGAGATGTCTCCAAGTCAAAAGAGCATGCACAACTGCCGCCAACTCAAGGTCATGAGTGGGGTAGTTCTTCTCGTTGGGCTTCAATTGGCGAGAGGTATAAGCCACAACTTTCTTCTCTTGCATCAACACTTCACCAAGACCTTGAAGATAGGCATCTTAGAAGACCTCGAACGGTTTGGATTCATCAGGAGGAGTCAGAGCTGGAGCAGTGACCAATTTCCCTTTCAAATGTTGAAAGCGATGTCACATTCTGGAAACCAAACGTACTTCACATGCTTCTGGAGAAGGTTTGAAAGAGGCTTTGCGATCTTTGAAAAGTTCTCAACGAACCTTCGACAATAGCTTGTGAGACCAAGGAAGCTACGGAGTTGCTTCACGTTCTGAGGTGGTTCCCAATTCACAATTGCAGACACCTTCTCAGGATTCACCGCTATGCCCTTGGCAGAGATGATATGCCCAAGATAGAGAACCTCATCGAGCCAAAACTCGCACTTTGAGAACTTGGCGTAGAACTGATGTTCTCAGAGCTTATCGAGCACCAAACGCAAGTGCTTGGCATGATCTTCCTTGTTCTTCAAAAAGACCAGAATGTCATCGAGGTAGACCAAGACGAAGTCATTTGTGTAGGCGTTGAAGATAAAGTTCATCATGCGAGAGAAAGTCGGAGGAGCGTTGACGAGACCAAAAGACACGATAGTGTATTCATATGAACCATAGCTTGTTCTGAACGCCGTCTTGGGAATATCTTGCTCACGAATTCGAATCTGGTGATAGCCCATACGGAGATCAAGCTTGGAGAATACTTGAGCACCTTTAAGTTGTTCAAACAGCTCGTTGATGTTGGGAAGTGGGTACTTGTTCTTTATAGTCTTCTTGTTGAATGGACGGTAGTAAACACAAAGTCAATCCATTCCATCCTTCTTCTTCACAAAAAGAACTCCACAACCCCGCGGAGAATAACTAGGTCGGATGAGACCCATTCGCTCTTGAATATCGAGTTTCTTCTTCAGCTCCTTCAACACTTTAGGTCCAAGCTTGTAAGGATGTTTGCAAACAGGTTCCGTGCCAGGCTCAAGATCGATGACGAATTCAACTGGCCGGTGCGGAGGCATTCCTGGAAGCTCTTCAGGAAAGACGTCTTGATATTCGCAAACGACTGGAATTTGAGAGATGGCATCCAGTTCACCCTTCTAATTGAGAGAAAACAGACGGATGGTATCATCATGAGCGGCAAAGACAATTACATCCTCAGACGAATGAGTCAATTGAATCTGCCTGGCAGCACAATAAAGATGAGCCTTGTGCTTAGAAAGCCAATCCATTCCAAGAATAAAACAGATATCCGAGTCGCCCAGAACAATAGGAGAAGCTAGAAATTTGTAGTCGCCCAACGTGATAGTAACATCCGGGACGCAGATATTAGCTGTCATTTGCTTGCCCGATGACACGATTTGCAAAGATCTTTGCAAATACTGATAATCGCACTCATACTTTGATGCAAAAGGTTTTGAAATGAAGCAATGCGATGCACCAGTGTCAAAAAGAACTTTTGCAGGAACATCGTTAACAGGAAGGTTAACCATGATGACATCTGACGAGTCCTCTGCCTGAGCTGCATTCACCATGTTGACCTTGGCGTGCTTGGGGTTATGCTTGACCACAGCTATACTTGCCGATCTCATAGGAGGACGAGGAGGAGGGAGACGCCTCTGATTGAAGCATTTGTTGGCATAGTTACCCTTCTGTTGGCACTTTTTGCACGTGACCTCTGAAAGCGGACGGTGATACGGAGCACTCGATCTTGGAGCTTGAGACGAAGTCTTGTTCTGAAAGCCAGGGTTGGGTGGGTGGGAAGATCCACTGCCACCTTTGCTCTTCTACTGATAAGGCTGAGAGAACGGAGGAGGAGGAAGCCAATACTTCTGCTGCTTAGCCACTTGAGTTGAGGAAGAAGGAGTAGCATCTCTGACTCGCTTCTTGGAAGCATCACACTTCAGTTGAGCAGTCTCTTGCTTCATTGCCATGTTTTAAAACTCATCGTACCTCTTGGGCTCAAAGAGAACAAGAGCTAGCTGGATTTCTTCTCTGAGACCACCCCTGAACTGGTATATCATGCTCTTCTCGTCAGGGACGTCCTGCTTAGCAAAACGGGCGAGCTTCTGAAACATCTTGTTGTACTCTTAGACAGACATAGAGCCTTGCTTCAGGCTGCGGAATTCCTCACGCTTGCTTTCAACCATGCTCTGAGGAATATGATGAGCTTTGAAGTCTTGACGGAATTCTTCCCAGGAAATCACACAGCCTCCTCTGGAACTTTGTACTGCTGAAACCATTCTGCAGCTTGGTCTTTGAGTTGGAAGGAAGCGAACTTGACAAAGTCCTCAGGCCTGACGTTACTGCACTCAAAATGCTTGCATATGTCCACGAGCCAATCATCAGCGTCTGTTGCCTCAACAGAATTGCTGAAGGTCTTTGGCTGGTTAGCAAGGAACTGGTTGAGTGTAGCAAAGTGATTCTGATTGTTGCCTTGGCCCTGGTTCCCTTGATTGCGCTCTTGAAGAAGTTGCATGATCAGCTGCGTGTTTGCATTGGTAGCGGCCATCACAGCTTGCCATGCCTCCGGAGGTGGAGGTGGTGGTGGCGGATCAGGATTCAGAGTCGTGCGTGTTGGAGGAGCCATCCTGAAGAGGTTGACATCCATTAGCACATTGACAGACAAATATTGAAGTTGAATCAAACGGGTTGAAATTGCAACATATAGTCTTCACATCTGAACAAAATGAACGAATGCATTCCAACTGAAATGGTCACATATCCATAAATTGAGAAGCCACTTAGAATTGAGGTAGAAGAATAAAACCAACAAGGTATGGAACAAGAACGAATACTCAGTAAGGATCACCCAATCTCAAACCAAATATCCGTGGAAGAAGAGCTAGAGCTACAAGAATTCCCACCTATGAAACTCCCGAACCTTTCCAGTTATGCAATCAGGTGTTGGGGATACAGGGGAAGCATAATATCTCACCCAAATCTAGCAAATCCTACATCCAGCTGTATCCATCCTTCAACACATAACCGAGAAAAACTTCGGAAATCGTCTACCTCAACCTTCGAAAAGCATATGTTATACGAGTTATGGCAATACTCCCGAACTCCCGCCCTAGTACTGGGTGGCGTCGAGGTTATCTCACCAACAACTGCATAAAAGAGATTTTCGATGTCGGCGAAACTAAACTCAGGTATTCCAGAACTGCAACGATAAAATTGTGACGACAACACCTCGGAGCTCAACTCCCCGGGACACTGCCACAACCCCTAAATGACAGGAGGCACCAAGAACAATGTTCTCGTCACAAATCGATCGGAACGATTCCAAGATACCCGCGTGATCCTAAAAAAATTTAGTGAAATTTGAGAAGAGAGGAGTCAAAACTCTATGTCAGGATGCCTTACTAGAGCGATGAAGGGACTGGGGAGTAAAAAGAATTCCTAAACTCTTCGATATATATAATCCTAAATGACTCAAAACATTTTTCTAGACTCAACAACGCCAGCAATTCGATCAAGCAGGGGGGCTCCTAAGGTCGGGGAAGGCTCTGATACCAACTTGTAACGCCCTCGATGCGGCTATATCTCCTACGTGTCGGAGCACGACTTAGAGGCATAACTGCATTGAAAGCAATGTCGCAAGTAAGGTAATCTTCACAACAACCCATGTAAATATATAAAAGGGGAAAGGATACATAGTTGGCTTACACTCGCCACGTCACACAAATACATGAATAACATTACAATCATCCAATACACTCATGGTCCGACTATGGTACCAAATAAAAGATCAACCCCAACATGCGACACGGTCCCCGATCGCCCCAACTGGGCACCACAATTGATCATCTGGGAAAGACACATAGTAATGGCGAGAGTCTTCGTCGAACTCCCACTTGATCTCAAGCGCATCGTTTGGAATGGTATCATCCGTCCCTGCATCTGGTTTGGAAGTAATCTGTGAGTCACGGGGACTCAGCAATCTCGCACCCTCGCGATCAAGACTATTTAAGCTTATAGGTAAGGCAAGGTAATATGTGGAGCTGCAGCAAGCGAATAGCATATATGGTGGCTAACCTGTTCGCAAAAGAGAGCGAGAAGAGAAGGCAAAGCACGAATGAAGAACTATGATCAAGAAGTGATCCTAGAACAACCTACGTCAAGCATTACTCCAACACCGTGTTCATTTCCCGGACTCCGCCGAGAAGAGACCATCACGGTTACACACGCGGTTGATTCATTTTAATTAAGTTAAGTTTCATGTTATCTTGAACCAGACATTAACAAATTCACATCTCCCCATAACCGTGGGGACGGCTTTCGAAAGTTCAAATCCTTGCAGGGGAGTCCCAACTTAGCCCATCACAAGCTCTCACGGTCAATGAAGGATATTCCTTCTCCCGAGACATTCCGATCAGACTCGACATCCCGGTTTTACAAGACATCCTCTCCTAAGGTCGGGGAAGGAACATTGTTTGAACATATATTCGTTCATTTTGTTCGGATGTGAAGACTATATGTTGCAATTTCAACCCGTTTGATTTAGCTTCAATATTTGTCTGTCCATGTGCTAATGGATGTCAACCTCTTCAGGATGGCTCCTCCAACACGCACGACTCCGAATCCTGATCTGCCAGCACCACCTCCACCTCCGGAGGCATGGCAAGCTGTGATGGCCGCTACCAATGCAAACACGAAGCTGATCATGCAACTTCTTCAAGAGCGCAATCAAGGGAACCAGGGCCAAGGCAACAATCAGAATCACTTTGCTACACTCAACCAGTTCCTTGCTAACTAGCCAAAGACCTTCAGCAATTGTGTTGAGGCCACAGACACTGATGATTGGCTCGTGGACATATGCAAGCATTTCGAGTGCAGTAACATCAGGCCTGAGGACTTTGTCAAGTTCGCTTCCTTCCAACTCAAAGACCAAGCTGCAGAATGGTTTCAGCAGTACAAAGATTCCAGAGGAGGCCGTGTGATTTCCTGGGATGAATTCCGTCAAGACTTCAAAGCTCATCATATTCCTCAGAGCGTGGTTGAAAGCAAGCGTGAGGAATTCCGTAGCCTGAAGCAAGGCTCTATGTCTGTCTAAGAGTACAACAAGATGTTTCAGAAGCTCGCCCGTTTTGCTAAGCAGGACGTCCCTGACGAGAAGAGCATGATATACCAGTTCAGGGGTGGTCTCAGAGAAGAAATCCAGCTAGCTCTTGTTCTCTTTGAGCCCAAGAGGTACGATGAGTTTTACAACATGGCAATGAAGCAAGAGACTGCTCAACTGAAGTGTGATGCTTCCAAGAAGCGAGTCAGAGATGCTACTCCTTCTTCCTCAACTCAAGTGGCTAAGCAGCAGAAGTATTGGCTTCCTCCTTGTAGGATCGAAAGTATGTCTAGAGGGGGGGTGATTAGACTACTTGACCAAATAAAAACTTAACCTTTCCCCAATTTTAGTTCTTGGCAGATTTTAGCTATTTTAGGACAAGTCAAGCAATCATCACATAATTCAAGCAAGCATGCAAAGAGTATATTGGCAGCGGAAAGTAAAGCATGCAACTTGCAAGAATGTAAAGGGAAGGGTTTGGAGATTTCAAACGCAATTGGAGACACGGATGTTTTTCCCGTGGTTCGGATAGGTGGTGCTATCCTACATCCACGTTGATGGAGACTTCAACCCACAAAGGGTAACGGTTGCGCGAGTCCACACAGGGCTCCACCCAAGGGTAACGGTTGCGCGAGTCCACACAGGGCTCCACCCACGAAGGGTCCACGAAGAAGCAACCACCCACAAAGGGTCCACGAAGAAGCAACCTTGTCTATCCCACCATGGCCATCGCCCACACAGGACTTGCCTCACTAGCGGTAGATCTTCACGAAGTAGGCGATCTCCTTGCCCTTACAAACTCCTTGGTTCAACTCCACAATCTTGTCGGAGGCTCCCAAGTGACACCTAGCCAATCTAGGAGACACCACTCTCCAAGAAGTAACAAATGGTGTGTAGGTAATGAACTCCTTGCTCTTGTGCTTCAAATGATAGTCTCCCCAACACTCAACTCTCTCTCATAGGATTGGATTTGGTAGAAAGAAGATTTGAGTGGAAAGCAACTTGGAGAGGCTAGAGATCAAGATTCATATGGTAGGAATGGAATGTCTTGGTCTCAACACATGAGTAGGTGGTTCTCTCTCAGAACATATGAGTTGGAATGGTGTATGCATTCTGATGGCTCTCTCTTCAAGTGAGGAGGAGGTGGAGGGGTATATATAGCCTCCACACAAAATCCAACCATTACACACAGTTTTCCAATCTCGGTGGGACCGAATCAACAAACTCGGTCGGACCGAAAATGTAAACCTAGTGACCGTTAGAGATTTTCGGTGGGACTGACATCCAACTCGGTGGAACCGATATGGTTAGGGTTTGGGCATAACGTAATCTCGGTGAGACTGATTACACAAACTCGGTGAGACCGAATTTGGTAATTAGCTAACCAGAGAGTTGGTCAGGCAAACTCGGTGGGACCGATTTGCTCTTTCGGTGAGACCGAGTGGAACTCGGTGAGACCGAAAAGTTACAAAGGGGAAACACTGAGTTTACATTGCAATCTTGGTGGGACCGATTCGCTCTCTCGGTGAGACCGAAAAGTTACGAAAGGGAAACAGAGAGTTTGCAATCCCATCTCGATGAGACCGAGATCCTTATCGGTAGAACCGAATTGCTAGGGTTTGGCAGTGGCTAATGACAAGTGAAACTCGGTGGCGCCGAATAGGAAGAATCGGTAGGACCGAGTTTGGCTTAGGGTTTAGGTCATATGTGGATATGGGAAAGTAGTTGAGGGTTTTGGAGCATATCACTAAGCACATGAAGCAAGAGGCTCATTAAGCAACACCTCATCCCTCCTTGATAGTATTGGCTTTTCCTATGGACTCAATGTGATCTTGGATCACTAAAATATAAAATGAAAAGTCTTGATCTTTTGAGCTTGAGCCAATCCTTTGTCCTTAGCATTTTGAGGGTTCCACTTTCACATCCATGCCATGCCAATCATTGAGCTTTCCTGAAATAATCATCTTGGAATAGCATTAGCTCAATGAGCTATATGTTGTTATGAATTACCAAAACCACCTAGGGATAGTTGCACTTTCAATCTCCCCTATTTTGGTAATTGATGACAACATATAGATCAAAGCTTCGACAAATGATAATAAGCATGAAATCGTCGCTTTGAGAAGTATGTGATAAGTAAGAGCTCCCCCTAAATTTGTGCATATTTAAAATTTGCTTTGGATTGCAAATGCACAAGGAGTTAGAGTCATGGGTTACTCTTCCATGTCACATACATCTTGGTGGAGCGCTTAAAATGATAAGAATGAAATACATGCACTCATCACCAAGAATAGTGAGAGATCACATAAGATAGATAAGATAATAGCATTAAGCAAGCATTAAGTGTAGCTTATGATCAAACACATGATCATCAATGTCTCACAAGCATAGTATCTCAAGCACTCAAAAGCAAACAAGTTTGAAAAACCACCAAATAAAGCAAGAGAGAAAAGCAACACTCTCTCTCTCGAAGCCTATGATCTATACATCTTCTCCCCCTTTGGCAACAAGTTACCAAAAAGTTCCTAGAAAATGTATAGCACTAGATCGACGCTCAGGCTTGATCTTCTG
Organism: Triticum aestivum; assembly: GCF_018294505.1. Taxonomy (NCBI): domain Eukaryota; kingdom Viridiplantae; phylum Streptophyta; class Magnoliopsida; order Poales; family Poaceae; genus Triticum; species Triticum aestivum. Next base: position 217,472,377 of record NC_057803.1, on the reverse strand, counting down.
GTGGTGGTGGAGTCTGGATCACTCCAAGGACGAAGGCTTCGGTAGATGCTGAAGTAGACGCTGGAGTTGGAGCTGAAGTAGATGCTGGAGCTGGTGGAACTGAGGCTATGGCTGGTGCTGAGGTGGTGGCTCTGGTGTCAGCAACTGGCATGGCAGATGACCTCGGGCCTCGTGGCACTCTGGCAAAGGCATGAGTGGTACTCCTGCCTTTCCTCTCCTGCATGTCCTCCTGGAGCTGCTCCACTGTAGACTGAACTTCCGTTACTTTGACATCCAAGTCATAGAACTTCTGTTCCATGATTCTCTCTAGGCTCTGCTGATTCTGAGTGAGGGTGGCCAGACTTTGCTCAATCCTCAGCATGGATGCAATCAAGTAACCAAGCTGCTCTTGTTTAGTCTTCAGGAAATACTCAGATGCCTCCTCTTGAGTTGGCATCTTGGCAGCTTTCTCCTTCCTTGCCTTCTCCTTCTTTGCAAATGCTTGGGCAGATCACGGTTCATTTTTAGTCATGACAACTTCATTGTCCTCAAAATCTGGACGGATGGGCAGGTGTTCCTTGCCCAATAAATATATGCCCGTGCCCATCTTGGAGTTGATGAGCTCCTGGATCTGAGGGGCATATCCTCAACTCCTTTTCTGGTCTGATGCAGTCCTCTTGATTGTTTCCACTATTAGGCTCATCACCTTGAACTTCTGAGGTACATCAAATACATGAAGCAGGTTGATAGCATGGCCTCTGGTCATCTTGTGATCTCCAGACTTGGGCAATAAGGTGTGCCTCAAGATCCAATTGATGGTTGGCAGTCCTGACAGAAGATAGTGCACTGAGCCAAATTTGAAAGTGTCAAGTGCCTCATTGGGAATTTCCTTATACATATTGGACATGGAGTTATGGTCCATCTTCTTCTTGGCATATATATCCAAGTCATCATCATGCTCCTCTGGGGCATTAATGATCTATGCCCACTCAGCAACTGTGGATTGGTACCTTGTACCCTCAGACATCCATATGATCCTCCCATCTGAATAAAAATGTGCTGTGGAGTAGAATTGCATGATCAGCTCCTCGTTCCACTTTGTGAGCTTCTGCCCAACAAAGTCAGCAACTCCACAAGCACTAAAGCTGTCAAATACTCCAGGGTAGTGCTCCTCATTCTCCTTCATGTAGGTCCAGTCGACCCATCTCATATCACAGACTATGGGCTTCTTATCAAGCAAAACTGTCTCATAAAAATCTTGCTGCTCCTTGGTGTGGAACCTGTAATCCACGGCAGTCCTTCTCCTTGAAGCATATGGATCTGCTTCTCTCCACTTCCTCAGCCCTGAATCTCTCCTGAGCTTCATGTCCTCAGCCACAGGATGAGCATCATTGTGGTCTGGGATCTTGGGCTTGAGCTTTCTCAGAACATTCTCTTCCTCTTCTTCAGCAACAGTCTTAGGCACTGGGGCCTTGTTCTTCTCAGCTGCAGGAATGCTCCTTGTATTCCTCTTGGGTGCAGACTTGGGCTTGGAGGCAGCTTTGGGCTTAGATGCAGTAGCCCCTGATCTTATGGCATCACCCATCAGCTTGGGTGCCTTGGGTGCTGGAGCAGCTACCTCTTCTTCCTCTTCCTCTTCCATGATGGAAGCCTTTCCTAGTACTCTGGCCATGATCTTCTTGACCCTTTCCTTTCTTTTCTTTCCCTTGACAGCAATTGGCTCTTGGGGAGTGGGCTTCTCAGTTGAGGCTCTTGCCTTTGACATGGGCTGCCTGCCTGCTGGCCTTTTGATCTTTAGGCCTGGCTTTGTGCCTTGAGCTGGCTCAACTCTCTTGGAAGTGGCCTCTTCCTCTGCCACATAGTCTTCACCTTCGGAGTCTGAAGTTCTCTTTTTCCTCTGTCTGGTGGCATCCTTTGGCAAGTTGCTAGGGGTGCTCCTGCTGCCCTCATCTTAAGAGCTTGAGGGACTAGTGCCCTCAGTCATGTGCACCTGCTGCTCTGACATGTTCTGGCTGTCACTTTGATCAGACATGCTGCAAGCTCTGACTGCTGACCCTGTGAACAGTTTATGGATGAGGTAGAAAAGATGAGCATCACAAAATGCAGATATTTTTGCAAAAGAATGATTCAAAAACTTAGTTTTAGTTTCCCACTGAAATCATCTCGGATCTACCGATTTTCAAACTCAGTGATACCGAAGCAGTTTTGGAACCTAAACTAGTGAACTCGGTAGGACCGAGTCACAGCTCGGTGGCACCGAGACTGCTAGGGTTTCACAGAGTTCCAAAATCGGTCACACCGATAAGTAATTCTCGGTCAGACCGAGTCTCACTTGTGCAATGGCATAAGCCAAATCGGTGGGACCGAGTTTTTCAACTCGGTGGGTCCGAGATGGTTTCGGCGGAAACCTAAACCTGGAATTTTCGAATCAAACCTAATCTATAAGCGTTTTGACTAGATAGAAGTGTTTCAATCGTGGCAAGAAACAAGAAGAACACAATGTGCTAGGAATTGGACGGGGAATAGCACTATGATCGAGTCCATACCCTAGTTCGGCGGAGACTCGCTACAGCGGCAACGGCGGGGGCAGAATTCCCGTTGACGGCGACGGAGACCAGTGACTGGAGGCGGCTGGCGGTGAGAAGACGATCCGGAGACCACGAGGGCAGAGCAGGCTATCGCGCGGGCGAAGGGGTTCGGAGAAATTTCCAAAATTTTGCCCATGACTATATATAGCCCGACCCTGTCGGTGTGACCGAGTGGAACAACTCGGTGGCACTGAGATTCATAACTGCAGGCAGTTACTGAAACTCGGTGTGACCGAAATGTTCAAATCGGTTGCACCGAAATCGAAAACCTAGATCAACTTAATGATCTCGGTAGGACCGAAAGTGGGGTATCGGTCAGACCGAGAATCATAAAGAGGTTTTGGAAGTTTAAGTCTATGACGAATCGGGGACTCCGAGCGCTCCTCACACAGAGTGGTTCGAATCTGACTTGATCAAATTTTGTGATGCAACATGAATAGAGTTTGAGACGAGAAAAACATAGATAGCTAGAGGAGGTTCTTAGGCATTCTTGTCCATCCACTTGGCAAAAAGAAATAAAACCGAACAATCAAAACAACAAGTGGATGTCCTCGAATGAGTAAAATATGCAACCAGCATGCTCACACAATAAGATGGCAAATGAAATATGTGGCAAGGCATGCACAACCAATTCTAGCATCTATCAAGCAATTTGCGATGACTAGGTCATCTATATATGAGTATATTGACTTAGGAGTCAAGTGAGAACACTTGATCATAGGTCATACTCATCGTTTAAGCTCAAGTGGGGTTACCACTTTTACATAAAGCATTGTTGTGTTCACATCTTTAGAGTTGCTTTAGCTCAAGTCTTAGAGTAAAGCTCCCCCTAGATGTGATATCCCCCCTAAGAGGGATGAACTAACCTTGGGTTTTGTCGATGATGACTTCATGTAGATGTTGAAGATGTGGATGCTCAATGTTGATGTAGATCACTTGGAGCTATCCATTTGAGTGAATTGCACTTTCAATACCTACATTGGTTAGTCCCACAAGGAACAAACAAGGATATCCATAGACATAGAGTGATGCACACACAAGATGATGTCCATGAAGACTTTTAGGTTACCTTGTCCCTTGTCTTACCAACAAGAGGGTTTGTGACTCCTTGAACTAGTGCAAGATGTGGAAGTTGATTGCACTTGTTCTTGCCAAAATGATAAGAGTGAAGTATGTTGGCGGAGTCACCCTCAAGAACTCTCTAGTTCTTCTTCTTTTGGATCCACATCATCTTGATGGGAATCCTTGGAGTTGTAGTCATACTTGATGAAGTGGAACTTGAAGTAGTCTTGGGAATCCACTTGACTAAGGTCTTAGGAACTTCTTCAAATGCGTCGATTTCCTCTTGAAGCTTGTCCTTGCCTTTTTGCTTGTAGTCTTGTGGTGGAAGATCATCTTGAGCTTGTGTCCCCTTGAAAGAAGTATCATACTTCTCTTGTTGAGGGACAAACTTTGTCTTAGGGTATTGATCTTCTTTCCACTCAACTCCATTGGCATTGACCTTTCGTTCAAAACCAACACCTTGATTCTTCCGGTGCATTCCTTGCTTGCGCACAATTTCCTCGAATTGCTTACTCCCGGCAAGGCTTTTGTACACTCCTTTCTCTATAATTCCCTTCAATAAACTATTTTCTTGCTCAAGTGTAACTTGGCTAAGAGAATCATTAGTGAATTCAAGAGAACTACTAGAAGAAACAATATTGGATTTAGCATGATCATTGATACTACTAGAGGAAGAATCTTTCTTGTTCTTGTTACTAGACATGACTTGAGGCATGTAAGTAGATAAGAGTAAACGCTTGGCAATGTAAGAAGAACTTTTCTTACGGAGATCATCATTGATTGCTTTTAAGAACTCATGCTCTTGCTCAAGATTGAGCTTTTCAAAGTGTACTCATGAGCTCTTAAAAGTTCTCGATGATCTTCGAAGATGGTTTCATGAGCTAACTTAAGAGTGTTTAGTTCTTTCGTTAGAGCCTCAATCTTCTCCTTATCATTGTCATTCGTTTTATCTTGATTAGCATGTTTAATTGACGTTTCATCATAGTATTCATCACTAGAGTTGTCAACAAGCAAGTCATCACCTAACAAGTCATCTTCATCACTATTGAAGTCAACATACTCGGGGTGTGTTACCTTAGGACCTTTGGCCATGAAGCATCTTCCAATTCCTTCATTTGGTGAGTCAAATATGTCATAGGAGTTGGTTGACACAAGTGCTAGACCGGCAACACCTTCATCTTGAGTATCTTCGGAGTCGGAGTGATAATTTCTCTCGGAGTGGCTGTCGGAGTCAGAGCCGGATACCCATTCACCAACATGAGCAAGGATTCGGAGTCTTCGTCTTGTGTAGCTTCTTGATGATTTTTCCTTCCTTTCCGAATCCTTGCTTCTCCGTGAGTATCTTCGTTCATGACGATCATCTCTACTCCTTCTCTCTCTTGGTGATGATTCTTTGCTTCTTCTTTTTGGAGAATCTTCTCTTCTCTCGTAGGGAGCCGTACACTCATTGGAGAAGTGTCCGGGTCTTCCATAGTTGTAGCAGTTTCACTCTCGACTAGAAGATCTTTTGTCATTGTAGGACCTTGACTTGAAGCTTCTATCTTTGCTTCTACTCTTGTAGAACTTGTTGAAGTTCTTCACCATTAAGCTCAATTCTTCATTGAAGTCTTGTTTCTCACTCGACGATGTAGGGGCTTCACATGAGGCTTTATAGGCACCACTTGATTTGTTGTGAAGTTCCTCTTTATCCTTAAGTGACATCTCATGAGCAACAATTCTTCCAATCACCTCCGTTGGCTTGAGATCTTTGTAATTTGGCATCATTTGGATCAATGTGCACACGGTATCATATTTTCCATCCAAGGCTCTTAGAATCTTCTTGATGATGAATCTATTGGTCATCTCTTCACTTCCTAAGCCGGCAATCTCATTTGTGATGAGAGCAAGCCTAGAGTACATTTCAGCGACACCTTCACCATCCTTCATCTTGAAATTTTCAAGTTGGCTTTGAAGCACATCCAACTTGGATTCCTTGACGGAGTCGGTTCCTTCGTGCATATCAATCAAAGTGTCCCAAATTTCCTTTGCATTCTCAAGACGGCTGATTTTGTTGAATTCTTCGGGGCACAATCCGTTGAAGAGAATATCACAAGCTTGAGCATTGTATTGCAACATCTTCAACTCATCCACGGTAGCTTCACGGTTTGGTTCTCTCCCATCAAAGAAGTCACCTTGCAAGCCAACACACACAATAGCCCAAACGGCGGGGTTATGTCCAAGAATATGCATTTTCATTTTATGCTTCCAACTAGCAAAATTAGTACCATCAAAGTAAGGACCTCTACGGTGATAATTTCCCTCGCTAGACGCCATACTCTCCTGGGTTGTGAAACCAAGGCTATGACCACCAAAAGCTATGGAGATCAAAGCAAATGGAGACCAAAGCTCTGATACCACTTGTAGGATCGAAAGTATGTCTAGAGGGGGGTGATTAGACTACTTGACCAAATAAAAACTTAACCTTTTCCCAATTTTAGTTCTTAGCAGATTTTAGCTATTTTAGGACAAGTCAAGCAATCATCACACAATTCAAGCAAGCATGCAAAGAGTATATTGGCAGCGGAAAGTAAAGCATGCAACTTGCAAGAATGTAAAGGGAAGGGTTTGGAGATTTCAAACGCAATTGGAGACACGGATGTTTTTCCCGTGGTTTGGATAGGTGGTGCTATCCTACATCCATGTTGATGGAGACTTCAACCCATGAAGGGTAAAGGTTGCACGAGTCCACACAGGGCTCCACCCAAGGGTAACGGTTGCGCGAGTCCACACAGGGCTCCACCCACAAAGGGTCCACGAAGAAGCAACCACCCACAAAGGGTCCACGAAGAAGCAACCTTGTCTATCCCACCATGGCCATCGCCCACACAGGACTTGCCTCACTAGCGGTAGATCTTCACGAAGTAGGCGATCTCCTTGCCCTTACAAACTCCTTGGTTGAACTCCACAATCTTGTCGGAGGCTCCCAAGTGACACCTAGCCAATCTAGGAGACACCACTCTCCAAGAAGTAACAAATGGTGTCTAGGTAATGAAGTCCTTGCTCTTGTGCTTCAAATGATAGTCTCCCCAACACTCAACTCTCTCTCATAGGATTGGATTTGGTAGAAATAAGATTTGAGTGGAAAGCAACTTGGAGAGGCTAGAGATCAAGATTCATATGGTAGGAATGGAATGTCTTGGTCTCAACACATGAGTAGGTGGTTCTCTCTCAGAACATATGAATTTGAATGGTGTATGTCTTTTGATGGCTCTCTCCACTGGCTCTCGCTCGAATGAAGAGGAGGTGGAGGGGTATATATAGCCTCCACACAAAATCCAACCGTTACCCACAGTTTTCCAATCTCGGTGGGACCGAATCAACAAACTCGGTCGGACCGAAAATGTAAACCTAGTGACCGTTAGAGATTTTCGGTGGGACTGACATGCAACTCGGTGGAACCGATATGGTTAGGGTTTGGGCATAACGTAATCTCGGTGAGACCGATTACACAAACTCGGTGAGACCGAATTTGGTAATTAGCTAACCAGAGAGTTGGTCAGGCAAACTCGGTGGGACCGATTTGCTCTTTCGGTGAGACCGAGTGGAACTCGGTGAGACCGAAAAGTTACAAAGGGGAAACACTGAGTTTACATTGCAATCTCGGTGGGACCGATTCGCTCTTTCGGTGAGACCGAAAAGTTACGAAAGGGAAACAGAGAGTTTGCAATCCCATCTCGGTGAGACCGAGATCCTTATTGGTAGAACCGAATTGCTAGGGTTTGGCAGTGGCTAATGACAAGTGAAACTCGGTGGCGTCGGATAGGAAGAATCGGTAGGACCGAGGCTTAGGGTTTAGGTCATATGTGGATATGGGAAAGTAGTTGAGGGTTTTGGAGCATATCACTAAGCACATGAAGGAAGAGGCTCATTAAGCAACACCTCATCCCTCCTTGATAGTATTGGCTTTTCCTATGGACTCAATGTGATATTAGATCACTAAAATATAAAATTAAGAGTCTTGAGCTTTTGAGCTTGAGCCAATCCTTTGACCTTAGCATTTTGAGGGTTTCACTTTCACATCCATGCCATGCCAATCATTGAGCTTTCCTGAAATAATCATCTTGGAATAGCATTAGCTCAATGAGCTATATGTTGTTATGAATTACCAAAACCACCTAGGGATAGTTGCACTTTCACTCCTCCTCCATTCCATTAGCCTTATTAGTAGAAGAGCAAAGGTGGCAGTGGATCTTCCCACCCACCCAACCCTGGCTTTCAGAACAAGACTTTGTCTCAAGCTCCAAGATCGAGTGCTCCGTATCACCATCCGCTTTCAGAGGTCACGTGCAACAAGTGCCAACATAAGGGTCACTATGCCAACAAATGCTTCAATCAGAGGCGTCTCCCTCCTCCTCCTCCTCCTCCTATGAGATTGGCAAGTATAGCTGTGGTCAAGCATAACCCCAAGCACGCCAAGGTCAACATGGTGAATGCAGCTCAGGCAGAGGACTCGTCAGATGTCATCATGGGTAACTGTAACGCCCTCGATGCGGCTATAGCTCCCACGTGTCGAGGCACGACTTAGAGGCATAACCGCATTGAAAGCAATGTCGCAAGTTAGGCAATCATTACAACATCCCATGTAATATATAATAAAAGGGGGAGATAACATAGTTGGCTTACACTCGCCACGTCACATCAGAGTACATAAATAACATCCATCAAACAAACACTCATGGCCCGACTACGGCGCCAAAATAGAAAAGAACCCAACATGCGACAAGGTCCTGAATCGATAACCCCAACTAGGCACCACTACTGATCATCCGGAAAAGATACGTAGTATCGCTGAGAGTCCTCGTCGAACTCCCACTGGAGCTCGTAGTCGTCAACTGGAGCAGAAACACCTGGACCTGCATCTGGAGTTGTAGTATCTGTGAGCCACAGGGACTCAGCAATCTCACACCCACGCGATCAAAACTATTTAAGCTCATAGGAATGGATAAGGCCCATATGTGTGGAGCTGCAGCAAGCGACTAGCATATGTGGTGGCTAACTTATACGCAAAAGAGAGCGAGAAGAGAAGGCGAAGCACGAGCGAGAAGCTAAAGGAACATCCTGCGCAAGTATAACTCCAACACCGTGTCCACTTCCCGGACTCCGCCGAGAAGGGGCCATCACGGTAACACACACGATTGATTCATTTTAATTAAGTTTAGTTCAACTCATCTACAACCGGACATTAACAAATTCCCATCCGCCCATAACCGCGGGCACGGCTTTCGAAAGATCAATCCCTGCAGGGGAGTCCCAACTTAGCCCATGACAAGCTCTCACGGTCAACGAAGGAATAGACCTCCACCCAAGACACACCGATCAGACTCGGTATCTTGGTACAACAAGATGATTCGACAGGTTAAAACAAGTCCAGCAACACCGCCCGAATGTGCCGACAAATCCCGATAGGAGCTGCACATATCTCTTTCTCAGGGCACACTCAGATGAGACTAGCTACGAGTAAAACCAACCCTCAAGTTTCCCCGAGGTGGCCCCGCAGGCAGCTCAGTTCGGACCAACACTCAGAGGGAGCACTAGCCCAAGGGGGGCTAAAATACGATGACCCTCGGGCTCCGGAAACCCAAGGGAAAAGAGGCTAGGTGGCAAATGGCAAAACCAATGTTGGGCATTGCTGGAAAAGCTTTAATCAAGGCGAACTATCAAGGGGTTCCCATTATAGCCCAACCGTGTAAGGGACGCAACAATCCGGGAACATAACATCGATATGACGGAAACTAGGGCGGCAAGAGTGGAACAAAACACTAGGCGAGAGGCCGAGCCTTCCACCCTTTACCAAGTATATAGATGCATTAAGATAACATAGCAATATAATGATATCCCAACAAGTAAATAAATGTTCCAACAAGGAACGGCTCCAATCTTCACCTGCAACTAACAACGCTATAAGAAGGGCTGAGCAAGGCGGTAACATAGCCAATCAATGGTTTGCTAGGACAATGGTGGGTTAGAGGTTCAACATGGCAATTGGGAGGCTGACAAGCAAAAGGTAGGCATCGTAGCATTGGCAAAGCAAAAGAGCGAGCAAACTAGCATAGCAAAGATAGTAGTGATTTCGAGGGTATGATCATCTTGCCTGCACAGTTGTCAGAGTTGACTGGATCCTCACAAGCAAACTCAACGGGATCCTCGATAGCGAACTCGTCTCCCGGCTCTACCCAACAAGTAAAACAAGCAACAAGGATACAATCAACCACGGGCAAGACCAAGCAATATGATGAAATGACGATATGCTATGCGGGGTGCGATGCGGGATGCAAAATGCAAGATATGACAGTAAATGCATGAACCTGGCATCAACTTGGAAAACCAAGTGTGCCACTGGATAGAGGGGATGAAATCGCTTGAAAACGATATAAAGATCATAGGAATCGGAGCTACGGTTTAGAAATGGCAAGCGTTTTAAGATATGACACCGGTCTGCGATTTACAGCAAGTAGGCATCTAAATGCAACAAAATGAACATGCTACAGCCACCAAACATGAAAACAAAATCTATGGCAGTGATGTACACAAGATGGTTGACAAAACACTAGCACTGAGCCATAGGCAAATTCATCCATTAAGAGGTTCAAACAAGCATGGCTAAAACGCAAATGCAAAACAGATTTCAGACTTAGTGAAATTAACACTAGTCTGAAATTTCAGATCACGATGCTCTCTTCGGAGCAGCAAAACAACATGATAGAAAACCTGAACATGACAAGTAAGAACATAGCATGGAGCTACTCAACAAGCTTAATAAAACACCCAAAGTGACCTGGGGCCAAAAGGGTTCACAAAATACTCTACCGAGCTCACGAACATCGCTCGAACACAATCAGTTTTCAGACTTAGTGAAAACTGAGACATGCTGAAATTTAACTCACGAAGGCATGTAAACGAGCTCGATGCACTCACTACGGTGCAAGTCATGGCAAGGAAAGCATATAACCAGCAAGAAGGCACAAAGTGCTAGCTACACATGGCAAGAACGAAGGCATAGCATGCATGGAACACTAACGGTAGCATCGGCAAAACCGCAAACAAGTTGACGATCTGCCCAGATTAACAACGAAGCAAAAGTTGAGCTCGATTGAGTCAACCTAGAGTACTCCACATATGCAAACAAAGACATGGATGGATAGAGCATAACATAAATATCAAAACTCCCTTACTGATCATCCTCAAAAGAGGCACGGATCACTAGGAAACAAGCTGGACATAAAGCATCATGAACTAAAATATCCCAGACTTAGTGAAAATCACTAAGTCCCTGAAATCTGCATTCTCAGGTACCCTACTTCGCAAGCTTGCACAAGACAACACACACATCCTAAAAATACATGGGTGGCACCTATGGAAAGAAGACAAAATGCTTCACAATACATACCAAAGGGGCACAGGCATATCATGCACGAATTAAACATAGCAAAAATGACAAAAGTGCATGATGAACTAATGGATCTGCAATTTAACTCACGAAGCCTCCTTCTAACAGCATTTTGGGCGTCAAGATGACCTCAAATGCAAATGATGCAATGGAACGAAATGATCTACATGTCGAGGCGAAGATTTTGATATATCATATGCCCAAAACGGAGCTACGGTTGCGGAGATACAAGCAGTCAAAGTAGCAAGAAAAATATAATGGGAGAGCGAGAAAGTCAACGGGGGGGGGCGCTAGGGTTTACTGTAGCTACCCGCTCCCGATCCGATCTCGCGGCCACAGAAGATGCCGGCGATGGCGCGGCGGCCGGAGAGAGGTGGAGGGGCGCCGGGGTAGCTCGCCGGCGTGGAGGAGGTGGTCGCCGGGGGCCGGATCCGGCGACCCGGGGCGGCGCGTGGCGGCGGAGG
>NC_057803.1:217456573-217460848 GCF_018294505.1 Triticum aestivum | reverse complement strand
GCAGCACCTGAGTGGCGGAGGCGGGCGGCGGCGGACGCGTCCGGCGCTGGGGCGGACGTGTCCGTCGGCGGCGGAGGATGTTTTTTTGGACTAGGGTTTCGGACGGGGGAAGAAGAGATCCGAATGGGGGGGGTATAAATAGGCATAGAGGGAGCTAGGAGAGTCCAAATGAGGTGCGGTTTTCGCCCACACGATCGTGATCAAACGCTCTAGGACATGGAGCAGAGTTTGGTGGGTTTTGGGCCAAATTTGGGAGGTGTTGGGCTGCAACACACACGAGGCCTTTCCGGTCCCTCGGTTAACCGTTGGAGTACCAAACGAAGTCCAAATGACCCGAAACTTGACAGGCGGTCTACCGGTAGTAAACCAAGGCCGCTTGGCAAGTCTCGGACCAAACCGGAAATGTTTAAACCCCACACACGAAAGAAGACTAGAAATGACCATCGGAGGAGAACGAAGCGCCGGAATGCAAAACGGACAACGGGGAAAATGCTCGAATGCATGAGATGAACATGTATGCAACTGCAATGCACGTGATGACATGATAAGAGATGCACGAAAAAGAAAAACAACACACGGAGACAAAGACCCAACCCGAGAAATAAATATAACTTAGCGCCGGGGACGGCAAGAGTTGGATACAAATATGGAAAGTATATCTGGGGCGTTACAACACTCCACCACTACGAAAAGATCTCGTCCCGAGATCTAGGACTGAAAGAACTCCGGGTACTCAGAACGGAGGTGATCCTCGCGTTCCCAGGTAGCTTCACGGTCGGAATGGTGTGACCACTTGACTTTGAGAAATTTGATTGACTTGTTGCGAGTCTTGCGTTCAGTCTCTTCAAGAATAGCAACTGGGTGCTCACGATAGGAGAGATCTTCTTGGAGCTCAATGTCCTCGAAGTTGACGGTGCGGTCAGGAGTCTTGAAGCACTTTCGAAGCTGAGAGACATGGAACACATCATGAACATTTGCAAAGTTTGAAGGAAGCTCGAGTTGATAGGCGAGGTCGCCTCTCTTGCTGACAATCTTGAAAGGTCCCACGTATCTAGGGGCAAGCTTCCCTTTGATACCGAAGCGACGAGTACCTTTCATGGGAGAGACGCGGAGGTAAACATGATCTCCGATCTCGAAAGCCAATTCACGGTGCTTACTATCATAGTAGCACTTCTGGCGGGATTGAGCTGCTTTGAGGTTATCACGAATGACTTTGCACATTTCTTCTGCTTCTGTGATTAAGTCATTACCCAGCAGCTGACGTTCACCGGTTTCGGACCAGTTGAGAGGGGTACGGCACTTCCTGCCATACAGAATTTCAAAGGGGGCCTTGCCCGAACTTGCTTGAAAGATGTTGTTGTATGAGAATTCACCATAAGGAAGACAATCCTCCCACTTCATGCCGAAGGAGATCACACAAGCTCTGAGCATATCTTCAAGAATTTGGTTGACACGCTCGACTTGACCGCTTGTTTGAGGATGGAAAGCTGTGCTGAAGCGGATGTTGGTGCCCATGGCTTTCTGAAAAGAATCCCAAAACTTGGAGGTAAAGATGTTGCCACGGTCTGAAGATATCACTTGAGGAATACCGTGCAGAGAGACAATGCGAGAGGTATAGAGTTCCGCCAATTGAGCTGCAGAGATCGACTCTTTGATAGGCAGAAAATGAGCCACTTTGGTGAGCTTGTCGATGACAACAAATATAGCATCATTGCCACGCTTGGACTTTGGAAACCCAGTCACGAAGTCCATTTCAATGTGGTCAAACTTCCATTCTGGAATGGCAAGAGGTTGGAGGAGACCAGCTGGCCTTTGGTGTTCTGCCTTCACTCTTCTGCAGACATCACATTCGTTCACGAATTGAGCGATCTCGCGCTTCATTCGAGTCCACCAATAAGCTTGCTTGAGGTCCTGATACATCTTCGTACTACCAGGGTGGATGGAGAGGAGAGAGTTGTGAGCCTCGTTCATGATCACCTTACGAAGTTCACCTTTGGGCACAACAATTCGATCCTCGAAGAAGAGAGTGTCCTTGTCATCAAGTCGGTAGCACTTGTACTTGGACTGACTCTTTGCAATACCAATCTTCACCTTCTTCACCATAGCATCAAGAAGTTGGGCTTGGCGAATCTGGTATTCTAAGGTAGGAGAGACTTGAAGGTTGGCGAGGAAACCTTGAGGAACAACTTGCAGATTAAGTTTGCGGAAAGCTTCACAAAGCTCGGGTTGATAAGGCTTGAGAATCAGACTGTTGCAATATGCTTTTCTGCTCAAAGCGTCAGCAATCACATTAGCCTTGCCTGGAGTATACTCGATACTCGGATTGTACTCTTGAATCATTTCGACCCATCGAGTCTGCCTGAGGTTGAGATTAGGCTGAGTGAAGATGTACTTGAGACTCTTGTGATCAGTGAAAATATCCACTTTCCTTCCCAATAGAAGATGTCTCCAAGTCAACAAAGCGTGTACAACTGCCGCCAACTCGAGATCATGAGTGGGGTAGTTCTTCTCATTAGGTTTCAACTGGCGAGAGGTATAAGCAACAACTTTCTTCTCTTGCATCAGTACAGCACCGAGACCTTGGAGAGAGGCATCACAAAAGACCTCGTATGGCTTGGTTTCATCAGGCGGAGTCAGAACTGGAGCAGTGATCAATTTCTCTTTCAAAGTGTTGAAAGCAATATCACACTCCGGAGACCAAACGTACTTGACGTGCTTCTGAAGAAGATTTGAGAGAGGCTTGGCGATCTTAGAAAAGTTTTCAACGAATCTTCTGCAATAGCTTGCGAGACCGAGGAAACTGCGGAGTTGCTTTACGTTCTGAGGAGGTTCCCAATTCACAATTGCAGACACCTTCTCAGGATTCACGGAAATGCCCTTGGCAGAGATGATATGACCAAGATAAAGAACCTCATCGAGCCAAAATTCACACTTGGAGAACTTGGCGTAGAACTTATGTTCTCTTAGCTTGTCAAGAACCAAACGCAAGTGCTTGGCATGATCTTCCTTGTTCTTCGAGAAAACAGAATGTCGTCGAGATAGACCAAAACGAATTCATTGGTGTAGGGGTTGAAGATGAAGTTCATCATGCGAGAGAACGTCGGAGGAGCGTTGGCGAGGCCAAAAGACATGACGGTGTATTCATATGAACCAAAGCTTGTTCTGAACGCCGTCTTGGGAATATCTTGCTCACGAATACGAATCTGATGATAACCCATACGGAGATCGAGCTTGGAGAATACTTGAGCACCCTTGAGTTGTTCGAACAGCTCATTGATGTTGGGAAGTGGGTATTTGTTCTTGATGGTCTTCTTGTTTACTGGACGGTAATCAACACAAAGTCGACTCGATCCATCCTTCTTCTTCACAAAAAGAACACCACAACCCCACGGAGAAGTACTAGGCCGAATGAGACCCAGTCTTTCTTGCTCATCGAGTTGTTTCTTCAACTCCTTCAACTCTTCGGGGCCGAGCTTGTAAGGACGTTTGCACATGGGTTCCGTACCGGGCTCAAGTTCAATAACGAATTCAACCGGCCGGTTTGGAGGCATCCCTGGAAGTTCTTCTGGAAAGACGTCTTGATATTCGCAAACAACCGGAATCTGCGAAATAGCATCCAATTTGCCCTTCTCATTGAGAGAAAACAACCGGATGGAATTATCCCGAGCGGCAAAGACAATGAAATCCTCATACGAATGAGTCAGTTGAATCTGCCTGGCTGCACAATCAAGCTGAGCTTTATGCTTCGAGAGCCAGTCCATCCCGAGAATAAGATCGATATCCGAGTTGCCAAGAACCATAGGAGAAGCAAGAAACTTGAAATCACCCATCAAGATTGAAATATCCGGCACCTCCATACTGGAACTTAGTCGCTTAGCTGGAGAGACGACTTGCATAGCTCTAGGTAATGCCCTAGTGCTAAAATTGTTCTCCGATGCAAATGGAAATGACATGAAGGAATGCGATGCACCAGAGTCAAAAAGAACTTTTGCAGGAATATCATATGCCCAAAACGGAGCTACGGTTGCGGAGATACAAGCAGTCAAAGTAGCAAGAAAAATATAATGGGAGAGGGAGAAAGTCAACGGGGGGGCGCTAGGGTTTACTGTAGCTACCCGCTCCCGATCCGATCTCGCGGCCACAGAAGATGCCGGCGATGGCGCGGCGGCCGGAGAGAGGTGGAGGGGCGCCGGGGTAGCTCGCCGGCGTGGAGGAGGTGGTCGCCGGGGGCCGGATCCGGCGACCCGGGGCGGCGCGTGGCGGCGGAGGGCGCCG
>NC_057803.1:217451714-217456460 GCF_018294505.1 Triticum aestivum | reverse complement strand
GCAGCACCTGAGTGGCGGAGGCGGGCGGCGGCGGACGCGTCCGGCGCTGGGGCGGACGTGTCCGTCGGCGGCGGAGGATGTTTTTTTGGACTAGGGTTTCGGACGGGGGAAGAAGAGATCCGAATGGGGGGGGTATAAATAGGCATAGAGGGAGCTAGGAGAGTCCAAATGAGGTGCGGTTTTCGCCCACACGATCGTGATCAAACGCTCTAGGACATGGAGCAGAGTTTGGTGGGTTTTGGGCCAAATTTGGGAGGTGTTGGGCTGCAACACACACGAGGCCTTTCCGGTCCCTCGGTTAACCGTTGGAGTACCAAACGAAGTCCAAATGACCCGAAACTTGACAGGCGGTCTACCGGTAGTAAACCAAGGCCGCTTGGCAAGTCTCGGACCAAACCGGAAATGTTTAAACCCCACACACGAAAGAAGACTAGAAATGACCACCGGAGGAGAACGAAGCGCCGGAATGCAAAACGGACAACGGGGAAAATGCTCGAATGCATGAGATGAACATGTATGCAAATGCAATGCACGTGATGACATGATAAGAGATGCACGAAAAAGAAAAAACAACACACGGAGACAAAGACCCAACCCGAGAAATAAATATAACTTAGCGCCGGGGACGGCAAGAGTTGGATACAAATATGGAAAGTATATCTGGGGCGTTACAGTAACCTTCCTGTTAACGATGTTCCTGCAAAAGTTCTTTTTGACACTCGTGCATCGCATTGCTTCATTTCAAAACCTTTTGCATCAAAGTATGAGTGTGATTATCAGTATTTGCAAAGATCTTTGCAAATCATGTCACCGGGCAAGCAAATGACAGCTAATATCTGCGTCCCGGATGTTACTATCACGATGGGCGACTACAAATTTCTAGCTTCTCCTATTGTTCTGGGAGACTCGGATATCGATCTTATTCTTGGAATGGATTGGCTTTCTAAGCACAAGGCTCATCTTGATTGTGCTGCCAGGCAGATTCAATTGACTCATTCATCTGAGGATGTAATTGTCTTTGCCGCTCGTGATGATACCATCCGTCTGTTTTCTATTAATGAGAAGGGTGAACTGGATGCCATCTCTCAAATTCCAGTCGTTTGCGAATATCAAGATGTCTTTCCAGAAGAGCTTCCAGGAATGCCTCCGCACTAGCCAGTTGAATTCGTCATCGATCTTAAGCCTGGCACGGAACCTGTTTGCAAACGTCCTTACAAGCTTGGACCTGAAGAGTTGAAGGAGCTGAAGAAACAACTCGATATTCAAGAGCGAATGGGTCTCATCCGACCTAGTTCTTCTCTGTGGGGTTGTGGGGTTCATTTTGTGAAGAAGAAGGATGGAACGGACCGACTTTGTGTTGACTAGCGTTCATTGAACAAGAAGACTATAAAGAAGAAGTACCCACTTCCCAACATCAACGAGCTATTTGAACAACTCAAAGGTGCACAAGTATGCTCCAAGCTTGATCTCCGTATGGGCTATCACCAGATTCGAATTCGTGAGCAAGATATTCCGTAGACGGTGTTCATAACAAGCTATGGTTCATATGAATACACTGTCATGTCTTTTGGTCTCGTCAACGCTCCAGCAACTTTCTCTCACATGATGAACTTTATCTTCAACGCCTACACAAATGTCTTCGTCTTGGTCTACCTCGATGACATTCTGGTTTTTTCGAAGAATAAGGAAGATCATGCCAAGCACTTGCGTTTGGTGCTCGATAAGCTCAGAGAACATCAGTTCTACGCCAAGTTCTCAAAGTGCGAGTTTTGGCTCGATGAGGTTCTCTATCTTGGTCATATCATCTCTGCCAAGGGCATAGCGGTGAATTCTGAGAAGGTGTCTGCAATTGTTAATTGGGAACCACCTCAGAATGTGAAGCAACTCTGCAGCTTCCTTGGTCTCTCAAGCTATTGTCGAAGGTTCGTTGAGAACTTTCCAAAGATCGTGAAGCCTCTTTCAAACCTTCTCCAAAAGCACGTGAAGTACATTTGGTCTCCGGAATGTGACATCGCTTTCAACACCTTGAAAGAGAAATTAGTCATTGCTCCAGTTTTGACTCCTCTTGATGAATCCAAACCGTTCGAGGTCTTCTGTGATGCCTCTCTTCAAGGTCTTGGTGTAGTGTTGATGCAAGAGAAGAAAGTTGTGTCCTATACTTCTCGCCAGTTAAAGCCCAAAGAGAAGAACTACCCCACTCATGACCTCGAGTTGGCGGCAGTTGTGCATGCTCTTTTGACTTGGAGACATCTCTTATTGGGAAGGAAAGTGGACATCTTCACTGACCACAAGAGTCTCAAGTACATCTTCACTCAGCCTAATCTCAACCTCATGCAGACTCGTTGGGTCGAAATGATTCAAGAGTATAATCCGAGTATCGAATATACTCCAGGCAAGGCCAATGTGATTGCTGACGCATTGAGGAGGAAGGCGTACTGCAACAGTCTAATTCTCAAGCCTTACCAACCCGAGCTTTGTGAAGCTTTCCGCAAACTCAATCTACAAGTTGTTCCTCAAGGTTTCCTCGCCAACCTTCAAGTCTCTCCTACTTTGGAAGATCAGATTCGCGAGGCTCAACTCTTGATGGTATAGTGAAGAAGGTGAAGATTGGGATTGCCAAGAGCCAACCCAAGTACAAGTGCTATCGCCTTGATGACAAGGATACTCTCTTCTTCGAGGATCGCATTGTTGTGCCTAAAGGTGACCTTCGTAAAGTCATTATGAATGAGGCTCACAATTCACTCCTCTCCATCCACCCTGGGAGTACGAAGATGTACCAGGACCTCAAGTAGGCGTATTGGTGGACTCGAATGAAGCGCGAGATTGCTCAGTTCGTGAATGAATGTGATGTCTGCAGAAGAGTGAAGGCAGAACACCAACGACCAGCTTGTCTCCTCCAACCTCTTGCCATTCCAGAATGGAAGTTTGACCACATTGAGATGGACTTCGTGACTGGGTTCCAAAGTCCAAGCGTGGCAATGATGCAATATTCGTTGTCATCGACAAACTCATTAAAGTGGCTCATTTCCGGCCTATCAAAGAGTCTATCACTGCAGCTCAATTGGCGGAGCTTTATACCTCTCGGATTGTCTCTCTGCACGGCATTCCGCAGTTGATCTCTTCAGACCGTGGCAGCATCTTTACCTCCAAGTTTTGGGATTCTTTTCAGAAGGCCATGGGCACCAACATCCGCTTCAGCACAACTTTTCATCCTCAAACTAGCGGTCAAGTCGAGTGTGTCAATCAGATTCTTGAAGATATGCTCAGGGCTTGTGTTATCTCTTTCGGTATGAAGTGGGAAGATTGTCTTCCATATGCCGAGTTCTCCTACAACAACAGTTTTCAAGCAAGTTCGGGCAAGGCCCCATTTGAAATTCTCTATGCCAGGAAGTGCCGTACTCCTCTTAACTGGTCAGAGACCGTTGAATGTCAACTTCTTGGAAATGACTTGATCACAGAGGCAGAGGAAATGTGCAAAGTCATTCGTGATAACCTCAAAGCAGCGCAATCGCGCCAGAAGAGCTACTATGATAGTAAGCACCGTGATTTGGCTTTCGAGATCGGAGATCATGTTTACCTCCGCGTCTCTCCAATGGAAGGTACTCGTCGCTTCGGTATCAAAGGGAAGCTTGCCCCTAGATACGTGGGTCCTTTCAAGATCGTCAGCAAGAGAGGCGATCTCGCCTATCAACTCGAGCTTCCTTCAAACTTTGCAAACGTGCACGACGTGTTCCATGTCTCTCAGCTCCGCAAGTGCTTCAAGACCCCTGACCGCACCGTCAACTTCGAAGACATTGATCTCCAAGAAGACCACTCTTATCATGAGCACCCCATTGCTATTCTTGAAGAAACTGAACGCAAGACTCGCAATAAGTCAATCAAATTCCTCAATGTCAAGTGGTCACACCATTCCGACCGTGAAGCCACCTGGGAACGCGAGGATCACCTCCGTTCTGAGTACCCGGTGTTTTTCCAGTCCTAGATCTCGAGACGAGATCCTTTCGTAGTGGTGGAGTGTTGTAACACCCCGGATGTAATTTACCTTATCTGTATTCCAACTCTTGCCGTTTCCGGCACTAAGTTATTTTATTTTCCTCGGGTTCGGGTTTTTGTCTCCGTGTGTTGTTGCCTTTGTCATGCATCTCATATGATGTCATCATATGCATTGCATTTGCATACGTGTTCGTCTCATGCATCCGAGCATTTTTCCCGTTGTCCGTTTTGCATTCCGGAACTCCTATGTCATCCGGTGGTCCTTTCTACCTCTTTTCGTTTGTGGGGGTTAAACATTTCCAGATTGGGCCGAGACTTTCCAAGCGGCCTTGGTTTACTACCAGTAAACCGCCTGTCATGTTTCGTGCCATTTGGACTTCGTTCGATACTCCAACGGTTAACCGAGGGACCGAGAAGGCCTCGTTTGTGTTGCAGCCCATCACCCTTCCAATTTGGCCTAAAACCCACCAAACACCCTTCCATCATCTAGAGCGTTCAATCACGACCACGTGGCTGCAAACTGTGCTCAATTTGGAGACTCCTAGCTCCTCCTACCTCTATATATAGATCCCTCCACAAAAATCCCAGGTCTTCTACCACCCTAACCCTAGATCTTTCCCTCTCGCCGCGCCGGACACGTCCGGTCCGGCCGGACACGCAGCCGCCGACCAATCGCGCGCCGCCATCTGTCCCGGGTGGGCGCCCCACTTCGTCGCCGCCGTGCTGGCCCGCTCGGCGCGTGGCCGACCCTCC
>NC_057803.1:217407415-217451390 GCF_018294505.1 Triticum aestivum | reverse complement strand
CGGCCCCAGCTCCGGCAACCGCCGCCCCGGCGTCCTCCTCCTCCGGCCGGCGAGCTACCTCAGCTCCGGCCACCGCACTGTTCGTCCACGTGGACGATCCTCGTTTTCCGCACCCTGCTATAGTGTTTCTACAGTAGATCTCCAGATCTGGATCGGTTGACTTTTGCCCTCAAACCCTAATTATTTTGCAAACTTCATCATGTCGTATCTCTGCATCCGTAGCTCCGATTTGCGCGTGTAGCATATCAAAATGTTCGCCTCAGAGAGTACATCATTTCATCTCATTGCATCATTTTCATTTGAGATCATCTTGATGTCCGAAATGCTGTTGGAAGAGGGCTATGTGATAAAATTGTCAGATCTGTTTCATCAAATAGATATTTGTCATTTTTGCCATGATTAATGTGTGCATGATATGCTCCTGAGCTCTACATGAGTTTTGTTATATGCCATGCCATCTTTACAGAGGTGCTTACCATGTATTTTTTTGATATGTGTGGTTTATAGCACAAGCTTACAAAGTAGTGCAATCAGTAATGCTGATTTCAGGGATTTATAATTTCTCTAAGTCCTTGTCCTGATTTTGTCATTATGCCATATGTTCATGTTGGTTCCTAGTGATCCGTGCCTCTTTTGAGCTTGATCAGTAAGGATGATTTGTTAACATTGTGGTGCTCTATCCATCCATGTCTTTGCTTGAATTTATGGAGAACCCTACCTTGAGTCAATCGAGCTCTACTTTTTCTATTTCCTGAATCCTGGCAGATTGTTGTCTTGTTAGCGAATTTGCCGAGGATGTTGCTATTGATCCGTGCATGCTATGTATTCTTGA
Organism: Triticum aestivum; assembly: GCF_018294505.1. Classification (NCBI taxonomy): domain Eukaryota; kingdom Viridiplantae; phylum Streptophyta; class Magnoliopsida; order Poales; family Poaceae; genus Triticum; species Triticum aestivum. Next base: position 217,450,558 of record NC_057803.1, on the reverse strand, counting down.
TGGGTGTATGCTTAGTTGTCATGCCATTCTTTGTAGTGTGTGCATCGAGCTCGTAAACATGCCTACTCGTTAACTGTTTTGGATGCTCCAGTTTTTCACTAAGTCTGAGATCTGTTTATGTTTTTACCATGTTCACATGCTTGCAATTGTATTTTCTGATCCCTTTTCGCTCAAGGTCATTAAGGGACTTTTGTTAAGTGCTTTGAGTAGCTTCATGTCATGCCTTGCTTTGCCATGTTAAGTTCTTGTAGCATGTAGTTTTCATGCTCTAAAGTGTGCTACCAGATGTCAAATTCCAGACTTGTGTTAATTTCACTAAGTCTGAAACCTGTTATCATTTGCACTTTTGCCATGCTTGTTTGAACCTGTTAATGGATGAATTGGCCGTAGCTCAATATTCATCTTTTGTCAAGCATCATGATTGGATACCTGCCATGTATTTTGTTGTCATGTTTGAGTGCTGTAGCATAATTATCTTGATGCTTTTAGATGGCTACTTGCTGATTATCGCAGACCGGTGCCATATTTGTTTTGCTTGCCATTTCCAAACCGTGCATCCGATTCCGGTGATCTCTATATCGATTTCAACCGAAATTACCTCACCTTTCCAGTGGCACTCTTGGATTTCCAAGTTGAGGCCAGGTTCAATCATTCCTTGTCAAATCTTGCATATGCATCACATATCGCATCCCGCATAGCATACCATGATTGCATCATGTTGTTCGAGCATTGCATGTGGTTGATTGTGTTCCTTTTGCTTGTCTGTCTTGTTTGGGTAGAGCCGGGAGACGATTTCGCTAATGAGGAGCCCGTTGAGTTTGCTTACGAGGATCAAGTCAACTCTGACAACTTTGCAGGCAAGATGATCATACCCACGAAATCACTTCTATCTTTGCTTGCTAGATGCTCGCTCTTTTGCTATGCCTATGCTATGATGCCTACCACTTTCTTATCATGCCTCCCAAATTGCCATGTCAAACCTCTAACCCACCATGTCCTAGCAAACCGTTGATTGGCTATGTTACCGCTTTGCTCAGCCCCTCTTATAGCGTTGCTAGTTGCAGGTGAAGATTGGAGATCGTTCCTTGTTGGAACATTGTTTATTTTGGGGATATCACTATATTATCTTGTTATCTTAATGCACCTTTATACTTGGTAAAGGGTGGAAGGCTCGGCCTTTTGCCTAGTGTTTTGTTCCACTCTTGCCGCCCTAGTTTCCGTCATATCGGTGTTATGTTCCCGGATTTTGTGTTCCTTACGCGATTGGGTTATAATGGGAACCCCTTGACAGTTCGCCTTGAATAAAGCTCCTCCAACAATCCTAACCTTGGTTTTACCATTTGCCACCTAGCCTTTTTTTCCCACCGTGGGGCCCGCGCACGGTGGTGTTGAGTTCTTGGAGGGATCTCTCTGAGGGATCGAGAAGATCGTGATTAATCAGTTGAACCGGCACAGAGGAAATCACACAGGACAAACCGGCATGGAATAGCCATAGGCAGAACCGATAAATCATTGCTTTTGGATTAAAGCTGGAGTTATGCAGCAGTACGCGCCTCTACGTCTGGATGATCCGGCAAAACCGAGTTGAAGACAAGATAGACATCGAAACTATTAGAGGGTCGGATGTGCTACAGCAAATTGGAATAAAAAATCAAAGTCAAGGAAAAAAGTCAAGAAAAGGAAACAGAGCCGATCGTAACTCGGACTCATCCATCAACTACGCATGCGCCCTCGAACCGCTCGTTGGTTCCGAGCCACTATGGACTCTCGTATCGCGGCCGGGCCGGTCGTCGCCGTTGACTCTGGTTTGTCTCCACTACACCTACAGACCTGGCCTGAACAGGGATCAGGCTTGGCCTGAACAGCAAAGCCATGCACGCGAAAGTCCACAACTGGGACGCGGACTCAATCTTCGATGAAGCATCGACCACGTCGCCGGGTTAGCCATCGCACCCTCGCTGTCGCGCCCGTATCACTACTCCCGTTCTCACTGGCTAGGCTCCGTCTCCGCCTTGCTCGCAGATGGGTGCTGCACCGAGACGCCTCGTCAAGATAGACGCGCCTGAGTCACTGCACCTCTTCTGTGCCAAACCGCCGGTCGCGCTAAAGCCACCATCCAGTCGTCGGAGTTTCGCGGCGCCGTCTTCAACTGCGGCAGGGGCGAGACACTCTGCATCGCCGAGCTGCCATCAATAACTCGCCCTCGCCTCCACCTTGTAACAGCCTCCACCCGCGCCTCTCGCGATGGCCTCACTTTGAGCCACCGCCACGGGCCGCCCGCGCCTGGCCGACCTCGTCTCCGCATTTGCTGTGTGTCGCCGCAGCCTCAAGTCAACCCCGCCGATGTTGCTGACCTCCACCGTCACATTGCCGGCTGTCATTGTGATCCACCTTGCCGACTATGAGCGGATATGACAACAATCCGGAGGATCAACAACACGGACTCATCAACTACAGGCCCACTCGGATTCTCCTTCACCTCATCACCAAGCCACCCCCTGCCGGTGCGCTGTTGGGCTGCCATGCCAAGAGCCGCCGCACCACCTCCGCCGATTTGTCTCCACCATGGCCCGCCTCTGCTGGGTCACCCCGTTTCCATTGCTGGTCTGCGACAAACCGGCTGCGAGCCGCCTGCAGCGTGCCTGGCCTCACCCCTAAACAGCCATCGACGTCATGGCCCTGACCAAGCACTGTCCTGTGTGGTTCTACCCCACCGGGTCACAACATCAACCTGTACCTCCGCTCGCAAGACCGGCCATGGATGTTCCCTCTAAGTCGCGCCACGCTCCGTCAGGTTCAGCCTTTGTACCAAGCTAGTTCCACTTCGCGCTAAACCGCCATCTCTCTTGGCCGGGTCGTCCATGGGACGCTTTGCCACTGCCGCGTCTCCCGCCATTGCGGCCTTGAGCAGCCACCTTCATGTATAAACCGGCCTGGCCTGACTCAAACCGCCCACTGAGTTGCCATCATAGTTTAAACTTGCTGCGGTTGGAGCTAGGCGCTCATTTTCACCGTTGCTATCGTTCGGTGTACAAAGCAAACTGGTCCCGGGTTACAAAAGCATATACTGAGTATAGCCATACAAGGGAATCCAGGTCTCAAGATAAGGCGTACAGTCCGGTCTGCCTCAAGTGCACCAGATAAACTGATGGATGCCCTCGTAAAATTTGCTGTCTTATGGCAAGAGCTACTATGGGATTATCATTACATTTAGACAAAAGAAAAGAAAGGAGGTTATCATAGATGACTGCTAAAAGTGCCCAGTGGGAGGACAAACATGTTTGAGGTCTGGAATTGTTAAAGGAATGGAGATAAATCAAAGTTCAATTCAGTTGCCTTACTGCATCGGTCGGCTTACAACAGCAGTTGACCCATTGTTGTCGTTATTTGGTTTTGCCTGCCGATTCATCTTTATAGCCAGTTAGTTCGACAAGACAAGTCAGGTGATGTCCGCCCACATTTATTTTATTACCACATATTGTTTTCATCGAAGAACAATTACTTGGTCTATGATATTTTTTCGGAGAACCACTATTCTTTACAGGAGGGTGTCGTAAAAGGGGGCGTGGTGAAATATCATTTTTGCACTAGCGCTCGTCCTGCGCAGGTTGCCACCCCCGCTACATCAACTCACGTGATTGGTTTGTCATCCGCCCTCACGGCCGGTTCATGCGTCCGTGCCGGATTATAATGAGGATGGCAACTTGCTCGTCCGCCCCGGCTTACAATGCTGAGTGCGACCCATCTATCTGTTCCCGCGGCCGACTCGGCCGTGATTGATTTCAGCTTCACCGTGGTGATGATCAACTCCACGGTGGATAGCTACTAGCCTAACATATCAGGTGAAATTCATCCAGTATATTTTTATATTATACATTGCTTTCTTTAAAAGAGCAATTACTCTGGCTTGCAAAGTTATATCATGCAGGACCCTAAACCGCCATATTGGTACAAACTTAAAGGCCGTCAGAACATTTCCGGCTTAAAAAGAAGGATTCCGGTTTAATATCCGGCTTAAGGGAAAGTTATATCCCACAAAGCTTTGAAGCTCTCGATAGCCGGTTTAAAATACCAGGTTCAAGAAGGATTTATCTCTTGCAAAAAGTTAAAGGGTGCCAAAGAGGACCTGCTTCCATGATGCGCGGTTCAAACATGGGTATCCTGCCTTATTGGCTTATCATATTATTGATCACTTGGGGGCTTGGTCGTATCCGAACCATAGCAACACCTTTTGATAGGCGTAAAGCCACAACATCACTTGGGGACTTGTGGTCACGTCTGAACCATAGTCACGCCTCTTGATCGGCCTAGTGCCACAGCATCACTTGGGGGCTTTGGTCGAACCCGAACCATCGCTACACCTCTTGATCGGCGTAATGCCAATGCATCACTTGGGGACTTGTGGTCACGTCTGAACCATAGTCACGCCTCTTGATCGGCCAAAGGCCACAGAATCACTTGGGGGCTTGGTCGAACCCGAACCATTGCCACGGCTTTTGATCGGCATAATGCCACTTTTTCATTTGGGGACCTGGCTGACTTGAACCATAGCTACGCCTATCGGGGGCTTGGTCGTGTCCGACCATGTTAACGCCATTTGATCGGCTCAATAGCCTCTTTTTGCAAATGGTTTTATCATTGCCTTTGCTTGAAATTTTGTTTTGATAAATATTTCTTTTGTTGCGTTTTAAAACCGAAAATTCTTAAACCGGTTCGACTATCAAATTACAAATTGACCGAAGGCGGTCAAATCTTAATCCGGAGGCTATCTGCCCGGTTTGATTTCATGTTACCATCCTATTATGGAGTAAACCGGTGTTTATCAACCCGGCTTGGCTTTCAACTACAAGTTGTCAGTACACGATCAAGTTATAATCCGGAGACTATCAGCCTGGTCTGGTTTGACTACGAGTCGCCAGTATTATATGTGGTTAAACCGGTGTTTATCACAATCTGGTATGGTTTTATCATAAACCGACACAATATGGAAGGAGTTATCAGTACTCGAAATCTGGGTTATTACCCCTATTCCGAAAAGTTGGTAAACCAACGATGTGATTCAATGTCACAGGTATGATATATTTCATATTTGATTATTCTTAAGTGCAGCCTTGGTTATAAACCTGGGTTATATGTTGGGCATTATGACCCGTCCAACGGTAAACCGCCCGGACACTTTAAACTTGTTGTATGCAGAAACAGGTTGAATAAATCATGATTATAAATCACCGGCGTTTACTAACCCGACCTGGCTTTTGACTATAAGTCGCCAGTATGATGATAAATTATCCGGTGTTTATTAAACCGGCCTGGCTTTAAGACGATAAATCGCCAGTATACGATGAGAAAATATCCGGTGTTTATTAAACCGGCATGGCTTTGGACTATAAGTCGCCAGTATATATTTGGATTGCGCCATTGGAATCATGCGCTTATAAATGATTGGGTTATATTATTAAAATAGCCAAACTTGGCTGAATTTTCATTATGATATTGGATGAATAAGATTTTCATACCGGATTATATTATCCTGAATAGCCAACATGGCTGGATTTTTATTATGGTTATTAATATTATGATTGAGGTTTTTCAAAGTCACTTTAGCGCAATGGATATTATTTTTTTGATGAATATGATTTGTTTTGCCATGGAAGGAATAGTCCCGAGTCGCTGCAGGCTTACGACCCGGCACTTGGGGGCTACACTATTCAAGTTGAGATTATATCAAATATGCAAGTCTCATGTCGCTGCAAGCATGCACCATGACACTTGGGGGCTAATGCAAAGTCATTTTTATTGGCCTTATTGAAGACCTGACTCATCATATCATAATGAGCCGGCCCTTGGGGGCTAACAATTGCTCCTGTCAACAATTCAAGTTTTATGGGCATCAGTCAATTACAAGTCCCAGGTTGCTGCAAACATGACAACCCGGCACTTGGGGGCTACATAATATGGAGTATTCAATTTTTACTAGTGACTGGGATGAACAACATAGATTTCTTCGAAAGTGGCAATATTTATATTGAAGCAAGTCTTAAGCCATCACTTTGTTCTACTCAAGACTTGGGGGCTACAAGTATTATATTATTATCAGAGAAATATTTTCAAATTCTCTGTTTTGAGCAAACTAGACTGACCGGGCGTCACCAATTATTATGATCCTGTGTCTGCAACCCGGCACCATCAATAATCATGAACCGACGTTGGCAACAATCATGAACTAGCATTAGCAACAATCATGACCCGGAATTATCAGTTTTTATAACCCGGTAATTTTGGTAACATTGAACTGGCAAGTTTTACATCTTCAAACCGGCCGGATATTAGAGGAGTATTTCAAGACCAAAATTTCTCAAGCCGGCGCTTTGGAAGCCGACTCAAGTGGATTATTCTTCACAATATTTTTCTATGAGAAATCAACATCAGCAGTTTAAAGTATGAAGCTGGTTATTGATCCGGATTTTCTAGAAGGAGGGAATGACAAGGACTTAAGGATGATCAGGTGCCGGTCTACAAGAATTCTTAACCCGAAGCACAACCCGCCAAATTTGTTCTTGTGTTTATGTTACAGATCAGTTTAACATGGACAAATCCAAATTAAACTGGGGGCTAATGTCGGGGATATACCCCGCGGCATAAACCGGCCGGAAGTATAACCCGGCCAGACATGGTGGTTTACTTGAGATCCAGCTGACACTTGGCGATTCACTGGCAACCCGCCCTGACCTGGAGGTTTACAAGCAACCCACTTGGTCATTATGACTCACTGGTGATCTGGCGTGCGGGACAGACGGATGACAAGGCCCAAGGCCCAGAAGGCCGGTTCATGTTTAATAGTGGGCCGGTTTATGAGGAAAGCATAAGGACTATTCTCCTACAAAGGAAGCAAGACTAGGACTCCACTTGTAATAGAGTAATCCTAATCCAACTAGGACTAGTCATGTAAAACCACCCCTTCAACATATATAAGGAGGGGCAGGGCTCCCCAAAGAGGGACAAGCTACAAGCAAGTAGAATCAATCTTAGGGCTAGACACAAAGAGGAGAGCCGGTTTACGGCGACTCCCTCATGATGATAATGAGACCTAGCCTCAAACAGCATGTAGGGTTGTTACCGGATGATGTTTCCCGGGGCTCGAAGCTGTCTAAATCCCTGTCTTGTGTTGCGTTTCTCGATTCCGCTCAACCCCTCTCAAGCTACCACATAGATGCGTTGGCCTCGCGACTAAGTCCTGACACTAGGACATCTGTCGTGACAATTCCACGACACCGAGGGTCATCTTATTTAAACCCCCCTGGCCAGTGCTCCTCTGAGTGTTGGTCCAAACTAGAGCCCTGTGCAGCGCCCCCTTGGGGAAACTCGAGGTTTGGTTTTAGTTGTATGGAGCACTCATCTGAGTGTGCCCTGAGAACGAGATATGTGCAGCTCCTATCGGGATTTGTCGGCACATTCGGGTGGTGTTGCTAGACTTGTTTTACCATTGTCGAGGATGTCTTGTAAAACCGGGATGCCGAGTCTGATCGGAATGTCTCGGGAGAAGGAATATCCTTCGTTGACCATGAGAGCTTGTGATGGGCTAAGTTGGCACTCCCCTGCAGGGATTTGAACTTTCGAAAGCCGTGCCCGCAGTTATGGGCAGATGGGAATTTGTTAATGTCCGGTTGAAGATAACATGAAACTTAACTTAATTAAAATGAATCAACCGCGTGTGTAACCGTGATGGTCTCTTCTCGGCGGAGTCCGAGAAGTGAACACGGTGTTGGAGTAATGCTTGACGTAGGTTGATCTAGGATCACTTCTTGATCATAGTTCTTCGTTCGTGCTTTGCCTTCTCTTATCGCTCTCTTTTGCGAACAGGTTAGCCACCATATATGCTAGTCGCTTGCTGCAGCTCCACATATTACCTTGCCTTACCTATAAGCTTAAATAGTCTTGATCGCGAGGGTGCGAGATTGCTGAGTCCCCGTGACCCACAGATTACTTCCAAACCAGATGCAGGGACCGATGATACCATTCCAGACGATGTGCTTGAGCTCAAGTGGGAGTTCGACGAAGACTCTCGCTGTTACTATGTGTCTTTCCCAGATGATCAGTAGTGGTGACCAGTTGGGGCAATCGGGGACCGTGTCGCATGTTGGGGTTGATCTTTTATTTTGGTACCATAGTCGGACCATGAGTGTATTGGATGATTGTAATGTTATTCATGTATTTGTGTGACGTGGCGAGTGTAAGCCAACTATGTATCATTTCCCCTTTTATATATTTACATGGGTTGTTCTGAAGATTACCTTACTTGCGACATTGCTTTCAATGCGGTTATGCCTCTAAGTCGTGCTCCGACACGTAGGAGATATAGCCGCATCGAGGGCGTTACAACCTGCAACTAGCAACGCTATAGGAGGGGCTGAGCAAAAGCGGTAACATTGCCAAACAATGGTTTGCTAGGAAGGAGGGTTAGAGGCTTGACATGGCAATATGGGAGGCATGATATAATAAGTGGTAGGTAGTGCGACATAACGATAGAGTGAAACAACTAGCAAGCAAAGATACAAGTGATTTCGAGGGTATGGTCATCTTGCCTGCAAAGTTCTCAGAGTTGTCGAAAGCTTGATCTTCGTTAGCGTACTCAACAGGTTCCTCCTTCATGTACTCGTCTCCTGGCTCTACCCAAGGCAAGACACCATCAATGGAACAACAATCAATCATGATGCAATGCACAAGCAACATGATGCAAAACATGGCATGATATGCAAGATATGATATGCAATGCATATGCGTGCTGCGGAATGGAAAGAATGATCAAGCCATCAACTTGGCTAACCAAGTGTGCCACTAGAAAGATGAGATGATTTCGGGTGAAATCGATATAAAGATCAGTGGAAACGGATGCATGGTTTGCAAATGGCAAGCATCACAATAATGACACAAAAGTGCGATTAACAGCACGATGCCATTTAGAATGCAACAAGAAACTAAGCTACTACACTCCAACATAACAACAAAGCATATGGTAGTGAAGTACAAGAGATTCTTGACAAAACATGAACACTGAGGTACGGCTCAATCATAGTAGAACAGGTTCAAACAAGCATGGCAAAAGTGCAAATGATTTCAGCTTCACAGACTTAGTGAAAATACTAACATGTCAAAAACAACATCAGGAAGCGCTGTTTAGAGCAAGCAAACAACATACTACAGGAACATATCATAGCAAACAAAGGCATGGCATAATTCTACTAAAAGCATAGATCAAAAGTCCCTTACTGATCATGACCCAAAAAGGCACAGAGGATATGATGGCACCCATGTAAACATAGCAAGTTTTATTAACAGTTTCAGACTTGGCACAAAAAATAGAGCATGTCATAAACAGAATCACGATAGCAACTTTGTGAGCTCATGCCACTCACCAAAAAGCATTGCATGACAACATAAGCATACCAATAGCAATATGACATGTTAATTAAGCTAACCATGGCAAGAGAAAGTTCATAGGGTGCATGGATCACTAGCAACAACCATGGCAATATGGATTAACATGTTAACATTCTGCCAGGAACATTTTACAGCAAAAGTAGAGCAATAAACTGACATGATGGACAACTCCATAATTGCAAACAGTGGCATGGATGGATAGAGCATAATCACATGTTCAAAAAATCCTTACTGAAGTATCTCAAAATAAGCATGGCTCTCACTTTAGCATCAAGTGTACATGGCCTCAAAATAACAGCAGGAAAAGGACTTTGCACAATCCTAAGTCCCTGAAAATAGCAACATTGTGAAGCCTAGTTTGCATGCTTGTTCTAATCACCAAATGATTACAAAAATACAATACAAGCACCCCTGTAAATATGGCATGTTGTAGTTCGAAACACATGTAGACCTCAAGCTCATACGATGCACACATCAAATGCAACAAAAATGACAAAACCTCATGATCTGATAAGTAACAGCAGTTAAAATTTTATAGCACTCTTGCATCAATAAAAAAGGCATCATAAAGGGCAGTATCATGCATGGAAATGCTACTGGCATGAAGGGCTCAATGAGACGAACAATTTGATATATCATATGCAAGATTTGGAGCCACGGTCACCGAGATATGATGCAAAGAACATGGCATAAAAATGTTAGGGATTTTAGGACTTAGAAGAAATTCATCACCTCCCAGAAAAATAGATCTAGGGTTTGGCGCATGGGAACCGAGGATTCCGGATCGGGTTGCCGGAGTTGGCGCGACAGTGGCCCGAGCTACAGCGAGGAACTCCGGTGGGCGGTGGCCGGAGTTGAAGGGCGGCGTCCCGGCGACGTGGAAGAGGCGGCAGGGTCCGGCGTTGACAGTGGTGCGCGAGGCGGCGGGGCGATGCCGGATCCGAGGTGCTTCGGCGAGCTCCCGAGCGGCGGAGGGCTCCGCGGAGCTCGGGCGCCGGCGCGTGGGCGCGGCGGAGGAACGGGCCGGGAGGGCCGTGGTTGGGCCCCGGCGGGCCCGCGCAGGTGGCGGCGAAGTGGGGCGCGGCCCAGGCTGAGGTGGCGATGCCCGAGTGTCTGAGGCTGCAAGGAAGCTGACGCGGCGGTCTCCGAATGGCCAGAGCGACGTGTCCAGCGGACACGTCCGGCGGCGCGAGGGGAGGTTAGCTAGGGTTTCATCTGTGCGAGAATTCGGGGAGGGGCACCTATTTATAGATAGAAGGAGGTAGGAGTGTCCAAATGAGGTGCGGCTTTTGCCCACACGATCGTGATCCGACGACGGAGGACATGGAGATGGTTTAGATGGGTTATTGGGCCGTTTTGGAGGGGTGTTGGGCTGCAACACACAAAAGGCCTTCGCGGTTAACCGGATAACCGTTGGAGCATCAAACGGCCTCCAAATGGAGCAAAATTTGACAGGCGGTATACCGGTGGTGTACCAAGGCCACTTGACAAATCTCGGTCCGTCCCGAGAATTTTTAACACCCGCTCATGAAAAGAGACAAGAGGGGTGCGCCGGTGCACGTGAGAATGTCGGATTGCGAAACGGACAACGGGGAAAATGCTCGAATGCATGAGACGAACACGAATGCAAATGCGATGCACATGATGACATGATATGAAATGCATGACATGAACAAAATGCAAAACAAAGACAAAAACCCAACTATGAAGCGAATCTCAAAACTTAAAGCCGAAAATGGCAAGAGTCAGAGTTACAAATATGGCAAGTTACATCCGGGGTGTTACAACAGTCCACCACTACAAAAGGATCTCGCCCCGAGATCTAGGACAGAAAGAACTCCGGATATTTGGAACGGAGGTGGTCCTCGCATTCCCAGGTGGCTTCTCGGTCGGAATGGTGTGACCACTTGACTTTCAGGAATTTGATTGACTTGTTGCGAGTCTTGCGCTCTGTATCTTCAAGAATAGCAACGGGGTGCTCATGATAAGACAGATCTTCTTGGAGATCAATCTCTTTGAAGTTGATGGTGCGCTCAGGAGTCTTGAAGCACTTGCGAAGCCGTGACACGTGAAACACATCGTGCACATTTGCAAAGTTGGACGGAATCTCAAGTTGATAGGCGAGGTCGCCTCTTTTGCCAATGATCTTGAAAGGACCCACGTACCTAGGGCAAGCTTCCCTTTGATACTGAAGCGACGAGTGCCTTTCATTGGAGGGACGCGGAGGTAGACATAATCTCCAATCTCGAAAGCCAAGTCACGGTGCTTGCTATCATAGTAACTCTTCTGGCGCGATTGCGCGGCTTTGAGATTTTCACGGATGACTTTACACATTTCTTTAGCTTCTGTGATTAAGTTATTGCCAAGAAGTTGGCGTTCACCAGTCTCTGACCAATTGAGAGGAGTACGACACTTTCTGCCATAGAGAATTTTGAATGGGGCCTTGCCCGAACTCACTTGGAAGCTTTTGTTGTAGGAGAACTCGGCATATGGAAGACAATTTTCCCACTTCATACCGAAGGAAATGACACAAGCCCTGAGCATATCTTCAAGGATTTGATTGACTCGCTCGAGTTGGCCACTAGTTTGAGGATGGAAAGTTGTGCTGAAGCGAATGTTGGTGCCCATGGCCTTCTGGAAGGAGTCCTAGAACTTGGAGGTGAAAATGCTTCCGCAGTCTGAAGAGATCAATTGCAGAATGCCATGCAAAGAGACAATCATGGAGGTGTATAGCTTTGCCAACTGAGCTATTGTGATAGATTCTTTGATTGGAAGGAAATGAGCCACTTTTGTAAGCTTGTCGATGACAACGAAGATAGCATCATTTCCACGCTTGGACTTGGGAAAACCAGTGACGAAGTCCATTTCAATATGATCAAACTTCCATTCTGGATTGGCAAGAGGTTGGAGGAGACCAGCTGGTGGTTGGTATTCTTCTTTCACCCTTCTGCATACATCACATTCATTCACGAATTTAGCAATTTCTCGCTTCATTCGAGTCCACCAATACGATTGCTTGAGGTCATGGTACATCTTCATACTTCCAGGATGAATGGACAGAAGGGAATTGTGCACCTCGTTCATAATGACTTTCCTTAGATCACCTTTAGGAACCACAATTCGGTCCTCGAAGAAGACTGTCTTTGTCATCAATGTGATAGCACTTGTATTTGGGTTGGCTCTTGGCAATCCCATGTTTCACCTTCTTCACCATGGAATCAAGAAGTTGTGCCTTGGGAATTTGATCTTCCAATGTAGGAGAGACTTGGAGGTTGGCAACAAAGGCATGAGGAACAACTTGGAGATTTAGTTTGTGGAAAGCTTCACAAAGGTCCGGCTGGAAGGGCTTGAGAATTAAGCTGTTGTAGTAAGCCTTCCTGCTCAAAGCATCTGCAATGACATTGGCCTTGCCTGGAGTATATTCAATACTCGGATCGCATTCTTGAATCATTTCGACCCATCGAGTCTACCTAAGGTTGAGGTTGGGTTGAGTGAAGATGTACTTGAGGCTCTTATGATCTGTGAAGATGTCCACTTTCCTTCCCAACAAGAGATGTCTCCACGTTAATAATGCATGGACAACTGCCACCAACTCAAGATCATGAGTGGGGTAGTTCCTTTCGTTGGGCTTCAACTGACGAGAGGTATAAGCCACAACTTTCTTCTCTTGCATTAACATAGCACCGAGACCTTGTAAGGAGGCATCACGGAAAACTTCAAATGGCTTGGATTTATTACGTGGAGTCAAGACAAGAGCTGTGACCTGATACGTCTCCAACGTATCTATAATTTTTTATTGTTCCATGCTATTATATTATCAACCTTGGATGCTTTATATGCATTTATATGCTATTTTATATGATTTTTGGGACTAACCTATTAACCCAGAGCCCAGTGCCAGTTTCTGTTTTTCCCTTGTTTCAGTTTTTCGCAGAAAAGGAATATCAAACGGAGTCCAAACGGAATGAAACCTTTGGAAAAGTTACTTTTTGGAAATAAAGCAATACAAGAGACTTGGAGTGCATGTCAGGGGATCAACAAGGAGAGCACGAGGCAGGGGGGCGTGCCCACCCCCACCCCCCCCCCTCCACCCTCATGGGCCCCTCATGGCTCCCCTGATGTATTTCTTTCGCCTATATATATCCATATACCCTAAAACTATCGAGGAGCACAATATATTGGGAGTTCCGCCGCCAAAAGCCTCTGTAGCCAACTAAAACCAATCTAGTCCCATTCCGGCGCCCTTCTGGAGGGGGGAAATCCCTCTTCGGTGGCCATCTTCATCATCCCGGTGCTCTCCATGATGAGGAGGGAGTAGTTCTCCCTCGGGGCTGAGGGTATGTACCAGTAGCTATGTGTTTGATCTCTCTCTCTCTCTCTCTCTCTCTCTCTCTCTCTCGTGTTCTTGAGGTGATACGATCTTGATGTGTCGTGACCTTTGCTATTATAGTTGGATCTTATGATGTGTCTCCCTCTCTACTCTATTGTAATCGATTGAGTTTTCCCTTCCAAGTTATCTTATCGGATTGAGTCTTTAAGGATTTGAGAACACTTGATGTATGTCTTGCGTGGGATACCCATGGTGACAATGGGGTATTCTATTGATCCACTTAATGTATGTTTTGGTGATCAACTTGCGGGTTCCGTGACCTTGGGAATCTATGCATAGGGGTTGGCACACGTTTTTGTCTTGACTCTCCGGTACAAACTTTGGGGCACTCTTTGAGGTTCTATGTGTTGGTTGAATAGATGAATCTGAGATTGTGTGATGCATATCGTATAATCATACCCACGGATACTTGAGGTGAAATTGGAGTATCTAGGTGACATTAGGGTTTTGGTTGATTTGTGTCTTAAGGTGTTATTCTAGTACGAACTCTAGGGCTGTTTGTTACACTTATAGGAATAGCCCAATGGATTGATTGGAAAGAATAACTTTGAGGTGGTTTCATACCCTACCATAATCTCTTCGTTTGTTCTCCGCTATTAGTGACTTTGGAGTGACTCTTTGTTGCATGTTGAGGGATACTTTGTTGGGGAACGTTGCAGAAAATTAAAAAATTTCCTACGGTTTCACCAAGATCCATCTATGAGTTCATCTAAGCAACGAGTCAAGGGAGAGAGTTTGCATCTACATACCACTTGTAGATCACGAGCGGAAGCTTGCCAAGGAGATGGCGATGATGGAGTCGTACTCGAACGTGATTCGGATCACCGATGTCCTAGTGCTGAACGGACAGCACCTCCGCGTTCAACACACGTACGGGACGGGAGACGTCTCCTCCGTCTTGATCCAGCAAGGAGGAAGGAGAGGTTGAGGAAGGCAGCTCCAACGGCAGCACGACGGCGTGGTGCAGTTGACGCGGCAGTATTCCGACAGGGCTTCGCCAAGCACGTATGGAGGAGGAGATGTGTTGGGGAGGGGAGGGGTTCTGCCTTGAGTATTGGTGTGTTGCAGCCCTCCCCTCACCCCTCTATATATAGGGGAAAGGGCAAGGGGGGCCGGCCCTCTAGGGAAAACCCTAGGGGGGCGGCGGCCAAGGGGTGGGGGGCTTGCCCCCCAAGCAAAGGGGGTGCGCCCCCTTTAGGGTTTCCCCGCCCCCCCCCCCACCCCTAGGCGCATGGGCCCAAGGAGGGGGGCGCGCCAAGCCCACTAGGGGCTGGCTGCTATACCCACGCAGCCCACGTGGCCCCCCGGGAGGGGCCTCGGAACCCTTCCGGTGGTCCCGGTACAATACCGGTATAACCCCGAAACTTTCCGGTGCCCGTTTAGCAACTTCCCATATATAAAACTTTACCTCCGGACCATTCCGGAACTCCTTGTGACGTCCGGGATCTCATCCGGGACTCCAAACAACATTCGGTAGTCACATACTAGTCTTCCTAACAACCCTAGCGTCACCGAACCTTAAGTGTGTAGACCCTACGGGCTCGGGAGACATGCAGACATGACCGAGACCACTCTCGCGCAATAACCAACAGCGGGGTCTAGATACCCATGTTGGCTCCCACACGCTCCTCGATGATTTCATCGGTTGAACCACGATGTCGAGGATTCGATCAAACCCTGTATACAATTCCCTTTGTCAATCGGTACGTTACTTGCCCGAGACTCAATCGTCGGTATCCTAATACCTTGTTCAGTCTCGTTACCGGCAAGTCACTTTACTCGTACCGTAATGCATGATCCCGTAGCCAACACATTGGTCACCTTGAGCTCATTATGATGATGCATTACCGAGTGGGCCCAGAGATACCTCTCCGTCATACGGAGTGAAAAATCCCAGTCTCGATCCGCATAAAACAATAGATACTTTCGGAGATACCTGTAGTGCACCTTTATAGTCACCCAGTTATGTTGTGACGTTTGATACACCCAAAGCACCCCTACGGTATCCAGGAGTTACACGCTCTCATGGTCAAAGGAAGAGATACTTGACATTGGCAAACCTCTAGCAAACGAACTACACGATCTTTGTGCTATGCTTAGGATTGGGTCTTGTCCATCACATCATTCTCCTAATGATGTGATCCCATTATCAACGACATCTAATGTCCATAGCCAGGAAACCATAACTATCTGTTGATCACAACGAGCTAGTCAACTAGAGGCTCACTAGGGACATATTGTGGTCTATGTATTCACACGTGTATTATGATTTCCGGATAATACAGTTATAGCATGAATAAAAGACAATTATCATGAACAATGAAATATAATAATACTTTTATTATTGCCTCTAGGGCATATTTCCAACAGTCTCCCACTTGCACTAGAGTCACTAATCTAGTTACATTGTGATGAATCGAACACCCATAGAGTTTTGGTGTTGATCATGTTTAGCTCGCGAGAGAGGTTTAGTCAACGGATCAGCGACATTCAGATCCGTATGTACTTTGCAAATTTCTATGTCTCCATCTTGAACATTTTCAAGGATGGAGTTGAAACGGCGCTTGATGTGCCTGGTCTTCTTGTGAAACCTGGGCTCCTTAGCAAGGGCAATAGCTCCAGTGTTGTCACAGAAGAGTTTGATTTGCCCCGACGCATTGGGTATGACTCCTAGGTCGGTGATGAACTCCTTCACCCAAATAGCTTCATGCGCTGCCTCCGAGGCTGCCATGTACTCCGCTTCACATGTAGATCCCGCCACGACGCTCTGCTTGCAGCTGCACCAGCTTACTGCTCCACCATTCAACATATACATGTATCCGGTTTGTGACTTAGAGTCATCCAGATCTGTGTCGAAGCTAGCGTCGACGTATCCCTTTACGACGAGCTCTTCGTCACCTCCATAAACGAGAAACATGTCCTTTGTCCTTTTCAGGTACTTCAGGATATTCTTGACCGCTGTCCAGTGTTCCTTGCCGGGATTACTCTGGTATCTTGCTACCAAACTTACGGCAAGGTTTACATCAGGTCTGGTACACAGCATGGCATACATAATAGATCCTATGGCTGAAGCATAGGGGATGACACTCATCTCTTCTTTATCTTTTGCCGTGGTCGGTGACTGAGCTGAGCTCGATCTCACACCTTGTAACATAGGCAAGAACCCTTTCTTGGACTCATCCATTTTGAACTTTTTCAAAATCTTATCAAGGTATGTGCTTTGTGAAAGACCTATGAGGCGTCTCAATCTATCTCTATAGATTTTGATGCCTAATATATAAGCAGCTTCTCCAAGGTCCTTCATTGAAAAACATTTGTTCAAGTAGGCCTTAATGCTGTCCAGAAATTCTATATTATTCCCCATCAAGAGTATGTCATCCACATATAATATGAGAAATTCTACAGAGCTCCCACTCACTTTCTTGTAAACGCAGGCTTCTCCATAAGTCTGCATAAACCCAAACGCTTTGATCATCTCATCAAAGCGAATATTCCAACTCCGAGATGCTTGCACCAGCCCATAAATGGATCGCTGGAGCTTGCATACTTTGTTAGCGTTCTTAGGATCGACAAAACCTTCTGGCTGCATCATATACAGCTCTTCCTTAAGATGCCCGTTAAGGAATGCCGTTTTGACGTCCATCTGCCATATCTCATAATCATAGTATGCGGCAATTGCTAACATGATTCGGACGGACTTAAGCTTCGCTACGGGAGAGAATGTCTCGTCGTAGTCAATCCCTTGAACTTGTCGATAACCCTTAGCGACAAGTCGAGCTTTATAGATGGTAACATTTCCATCCGCGTCCGTCTTCTTCTTAAAGATCCATTTGTTTTCTATCGCTCGCCGATCATTGGGCAAGTCAGTCAAAGTCCATACTTTGTTTTCATACATGGATTCTATCTCGGATTTCATGGCTTCTAGCCATTTGTTGGAATCTGGGCCCGCCATCGCTTCTTCATAGTTCGAAGGTTCACCATTGTCTAACAACATGATTTCCAGGACAGGGTTGCCGTACCACTCTGGTGCGGAACGTGTCCTTGTGGACCTACGAAGTTCAGTAGCAACTTGATCCGAAGTACCTTGATCATCATCATTGGTTTCCTCTTCAGTTGGTGTGGGCATCACAGGAACATTTTTCTGAGCTGCACCACTTTCCCGTTCGAGAGGTAGTACTTCATCGAGTTCTACTTTCCTCCCACTTGCTTCTTTCGAGAGAAACTCTTTTTCCAGAAAGCATCCGTTTTTGGCAACAAAGATCTTGCCTTCGGATCTTAAGTAGAAGGTATACCCTACAGTTTCCTTAGGGTATCCTATGAAGACGCATTTTTCCGACTTGGGTTTGAGCTTTTCAGGTTGAAGTTTCTTGACATAAGCATCACATCCCCAAACTTTTAGAAACGACAGCTTAGGTTTCTTCCCAAACCATAATTCATACGGTGTCATCTCAACGGATTTAGACGGTGCCCTATTTAAAGTGAATGTAGCTGTCTCTAGAGCGTATCCCCAAAATGATAGCGGTAAATCGGTAAGAGACATCGTAGACCGCACCATATCCAATAGAGTGCGATTACGACGTTCGGACACACCGTTTCGCTGAGGTGTTCCAGGCGGCGTGAGTTGTGAAACGATTCCACATTTCCTTAAGTGCGTGCCAAATTCGTGACTTAAATATTCTCCTCCACGATCTGATCGTAGGAACTTTATCTTTCGGTCACGTTGATTCTCCACCTCATTCTAAAATTCCTTGAACTTTTCAAAGGTCTCAGACTTGTGTTTCATTAAGTAGATATACCCATATCTACTTAAGTCGTCAGTGAGAGTGAGAACATAACGATATCCTCCGCGAGCCTCAACGCTCATTGGACCGCACACATCGGTATGTATGATTTCCAACAAGTTGGTTGCTCGCTCCATTGTACCGGAGAATGGAGTCTTGGTCATTTTGCCCATGAGGCATGGTTCGCATGTGTCAAATGATTCATAATCAAGAGACTCCAAAAGTCCATCAGCATGGAGCTTCTTCATGCATTTGACACCAATGTGACCAAGGCGGCAGTGCCACAAGTATGTGGGACTATCGTTATCAACTTTACATCTTTTGGCATCTACACTATGAACATGTGTAATATTACGCTCGAGATTCATTAAGAATAAACCATTGACCATCGGAGCATGACCATAAAACATATCTCTCATATAAATCGAATAACCATTATTCTCAGACTTAAATGAGTAGCCATCTCGAATTAAACGAGATCCAGATACAATGTTCATGCTCAAACTTGGCACTAAATAACAATTATTAAGGTTCAAAACTAATCCCATAGGTAAATGTAGAGGCAGCGTGCCGACGGCGATCACATCGACTCTGGAACCATTCCCGACGCGCATCGTCACCTCGTCCTTCGCCAGTCTCCGTTTATTCCGCAGCTCCTGCTGTGAGTTACAAATATGAGCAACGACACCGGTATCAAATACCCAAGAGTTACTACGAGTACTGGTAAGGTACACATCAATTACATGTATATCAAATATACCTTTGGTGTTGCCGGCCTTCTTATCCGCTAAGTATTTGGGGCAGTTCCGCTTCCAGTGACCCTTCCCCTTGCAATAAAAGCACTCAGTCTCAGGCTTGGGTCCATTCTTTGACTTCTTCCCGGCAACTGGCTTACCGGGCGCGGCAACCTCCTTGCCGTCCTTCTTGAAGTTCTTCTTACCTTGCCCTTCTTGAACTTAGTGGTCTTATTGACCATCAACACTTGATGTTCTTTCTTGATTTCAACCTCTGCTGACTTCAGCATAGAAAATACTTCAGGAATGGTCTTTACCATCCCCTGCATATTGTAGTTCATCACAAAGCTCTTGTAGCTTGGTGGGAGCAACTGGAGGATTCTGTCAATGACCGCCTCATCTGGGAGGTTAATATTTAGCTGGATCATATGGTTGTGTAACCCAGACATCTTCAGGATGTGTTCACTGACAGAACTGTTTTCCTCCATCTTACAACTGTAGAACTTGTCGGAGACATCATATCTCTCGACCCGAGCGTGAGCTTGGAAAACTAGTTTCAGCTCTTCGAACATCTCATATGCTCCGTGATGCTCAAAACGCTTTTGGAGCCCCGGTTCTAAGCTGTAAAGCATGCCGCACTGAACGAGGGAGTAATCATCAGCACGAGACTACCAAGCATTCATAATGTCTTGGTTCTCTGGGACGGGAGCGTCACCTAGCGGTCCTTCTAGGACATATTGTTTCCTGGCAGCTATGAGGATGATCCTCAGGTTCCGGACCCAGTCCGTATAGTTGCTGCCATCATCTTTCAGCTTGGTTTTCTCTAGGAACGCGTTGAAGTTCATGTTGACATGAGCGTTGGCCATTTGATCTACAAGACATATTTGCAAAGGTTTTAGACTAAGTTCATGATAATTAAGTTCTAATCAAATTATGAACTCCCACTTAGATTAGACATCCCTCTAGTCATCTAAGTGTTACACGATCCGAGTCGACTAGCCCGTGTCCGATCATCACGTGAGACGGACTAGTCATCATCGGTGAACATTCTCATGTTGATTGTATCTTTCATACGACTCATGTTCGACCTTTCGGTCTCCGTTTTCCGAGGCCATGTCTGAACATGCTAGGCGCGTCAAGTTAACCCTAAGTGTTTTCGCTGTCTAAAACTGTCTTACACCCGTTGTATGTGAACGTAAGAATCCATCACACCCGATCATCACGTGGTGCTTAGAAGCGACGAACTGTAGCAACGGTGCACAGTTAGGGGAGAACACTTCTTGAAATTTTGTAAGGGATCACCTTATTTACTACCGTCGTCCTAAGTAAACAAGATGCATAAACATAATAAACATCACATGCAATTATATAGTTGTGACATGATATGGCCAATATCATATAGCTCCATTGATCTCCATCTTCGGGGCTCCATGATCATCTTGTCACCGGCTTGACACCATGATCTCCATCATCGTGTCTTCATGAAGTTGTCACGCCAACGACTACTTCTGCTTCTATGACTAACGCGTTTAGCAATGAAGTAAAGTAAGTTACATGGCGTTCTTCAATGACACAGGTCATACAAAAAATAAAGACAACTCCTATGGCTCCTGCCGGTTATCATACTCATCGACATGCAAGTCGTGAATCCTATTACAAAGAACATGATCTCATACATCACAATTCATCATTCATCACAACTTCTGGCCATATCACATCACTTGATCAATTGCTGCAAAATCAAGTTAGACGTCCTCTAATTGTTGTTGCATCTTTTACGTGGCTGCAATTGGGTTCTAGCAAGAACGTTTTCTTACCTACGAATAACCACAACGTGATTTTGTCAACTTCTATTTACCCTTCATAAGGGCCTTTTTCATCGAATCCGCTCCAACTAAAGTGGGAGAGACAGACACCCGCCAGCCACCTTATGCAACTAGTGCATGTTAGTCGGTGGAACCGGTCTCACGTAAGCGTACGTGTAAGGTTGGTCCGGGCCGCTTCATCCCACAATACCGCCGAAGCAAGAAAAGACTAGTAGAGGCAAGTAAGATGACAAGATCCACGCCCACAACAAAATTGTGTTCTACTCGTGCAAAGAGAACTACGCATAGACCTGGCTCATGATGCCACTGTTGGGGAACGTTGCAGAAAATTAAAATTTTTCCTACGGTTTCACCAAGATCCATCTATGAGTTCATCTAAGCAACGAGTCAAGGGAGAGAGTTTGCATCTACATACCACTTGTAGATCACGAGCGGCAGCTTGCCAAGGAGATGGCGATGATGGAGTCGTACTCGAACGTGATTCGGATCACCGATGTCCTAGTGCTGAACGGACAGCACCTCCGCGTTCAACACACGTACGGGACGGGAGACGTCTCCTCCATCTTGATCCAGCAAGGAGGAAGGAGAGGTTGAGGAAGGCAGATCCAACAGCAGCACGACGGCGTGGTGCAGTTGACGCGGCAGTATTCCGACAGGGCTTCGCCAAGCACGTACGGAGGAGGAGATGTGTTGGGGAGGGGAGGGGCTGCGCCTTGAGTATTGGTGTGTTGCAGCCCTCCCCTCACCCCTCTATATATAGGGGAAAGGGCAAGGGGGGCCGGCCCTCTAGGGAAAACCCTAGGGGGGCGGCGGCCAAGGGGTGGGGGGCTTGCCCCCCAAGCAAAGGGGGTGCGCCCCCTTTAGGGTTCCCCCCCACCACCACCACCCCTAGGCGCATGGGCCCAAGGAGGGGGGCGCGCCAAGCCCACTAGGGGCTGGCTGCTATACCCACGCAGCCCAAGTGGCCCCCCCAGGAGGGGTGGCCCCTCCCGGTGGACCCTCGGAACCCTTCCGGTGGTCCCGGTACAATACCGGTATAACCCTGAAACTTTCCGGTGCCCATTTAACAACTTCTCATATATAAAACTTTACCTCCGGACCATTCCGGAACTCCTCGTGATGTCCGGGATCTCATCCGGGACTCCAAACAACATTCGGTAGTCACATACTAGTCTTCCTAACAACCCTAGCGTCACCGAACCTTAAGTGTGTAGACCCTACGAGCTCGGGAGACATGCAGACATGACCGAGACCACTCTCGGGCAATAACCAACAGCGGGGTCTGGATACCCATGTTGGCTCCCACACGCTCCTCGATGATTTCATCGGTTGAACCATGATGTCGAGGATTCGATCAAACCCTGTATACAATTCCCTTTGTCAATCCGTACGTTACTTGCCCGAGACTCGATCGTCGGTATCCTAATACCTTGTTCAGTCTCGTTACCGGCAAGTCACTTTACTCGTACCGTAATGCATGATCCCGTGGCCAACACATTGGTCACCTTGAGCTCATTATGATGATGCATTACCGAGTGGGCCCAGAGATACCTCTCCGTCATACGGAGTGACAAATCCCAGTCTCGATCCGCATAAAACAATAGATACTTTCGCAGATACCTGTAGTGCACCTTTATAGTCACCCAGTTACGTTGTGACGTTTGATACACCCAAAGCACCCCTACGGTATCCAGGAGTTACACGCTCTCATGGTCAAAGGAAGAGATACTTGACATTGGCAAAGCTCTAGCAAACGAACTACACGATCTTTGTGCTATGCTTAGGATTGGGTCTTGTCCATCACATCATTCTCCTAATGATGTGATCCCGTTATCAACGACATCTAATGTCCATAGCCAGCAAACCATAACTATCTGTTGATCACAACGAGCTAGTCAACTAGAGGCTCACTAGGGACATATTGTGGTCTATGTATTCACACGTGTATTATGATTTCCGGATAATACAGTTATAGCATGAATAAAAGACAATTATCATGAACAATGAAATATAATAATACTTTTATTATTGCCTCTAGGGCATATTTCCAACATACTTATATGATCCTATTATGTTATTATTGTTGAGAGGACTTGCACTAGTGAAAGTATGAACCCTAGGCCTTGTTTCCTAGCATTGCAATACTGTTTGTGCTCACTATTATCATTAGTTACCTTGCTGTTTTTATATTTTCAGATTACAAAAACCTTTCTCTACCATCCATATACCACTTGTATCACCATCTCTTCGCCGAACTGGTGCACCTATACAATTTACCTTTGTATTGGGTGTGTTGGGGACACAAGAGACTCTTTGTTATTTGGTTGCAGGGTTGTTTGAGGGAGACCATCTTCATCCTAGGCCTCCCACGGATTGATGAACCTTAGGTCATCCACTTGAGGGAAATTTGCTACTGCCCTACAAACATCTGCACTTGGAGGCCCAACAACGTCTACAAGAAGAAGGTTGTGTAGTAGACATCAAGATCTTTTCTGGCACCGTTGCCGGGGAGGTGAGTACTTGAAGGTATATCTTTAGATCTTGCAATCGAATCTTTTTGTCTCTTGTTTTAGCACTAGTTTATTTTATAAAAGAAAACTACAAAAAAAATATGGAATTGAGTTTGCCTCATACGCTTCATATTTTTAGTATCTTCATGAGTATGATGGAAAGGAAAATTGTGCCGAAGTGTTAGAAGAAGAATGCATTAAAATGTTTGGCACTAAATATTTGAATGATGAGCATGATTGCAATGTTGTTAGTGTGATTTCCTTGAATATCCATGATGCTAATGAAATGCAAAGCCACAAGCTTGGGGAAGCTATGTTTCATGAAGATGATATTTTTTGTCCCCCAAGTCTTGATGAGAAAATTTATTATGATGAAAGCATGCATCCAATTTATGATGATTATATTGCTGAAAGTGGATTTGGAGAGGTCATGACTTTATTTTGTGATGAATCCACTATTCCGGAAGAGGTTCGAATTGATTATGAGAACAAAGTTGCTATCTATGATGATTATTGTGATGACTTGTATACTATAAAGAATAATGATATCCATGAAACTTGTCATCATGATTTTGGTTTTCAATTAGATTATGCCTCACATGATAATTATTTCGTTGAGTTTGCTCCCACTATTATTCATGAGAAGAATTTTGCTTGTGTGGAGAGTAATAAAATTTCTATGCTTGTAGATCATGAAAAGAATGCTTTAGGGGCTGGTTATATTGTTGAATTAATTCATGATGCTACTGAAAATTATTATGATGGAGGAACATATGCATGTAGGAATTGCAATAATATCAAGTTCCCCCTCTATGTGCTTAAAATTTTGAAGTTATGCTTGTTTTACCTTCCAATGCAAGTTGATTCTTGTTCCCACAAGTTGTTTTCTCACAAAATCCCTATGCATAGGAAGTGGGTTAGACTTAAATGTGCTAGTCATACTCTTCATGATGCTCTCCTTATACTTCAATTCTTATCTTTTATGTGAGCATCATTGAAATCATCATGCCTAGCTAGGGGCGTTAAATGATAGCGCTTGTTGGGAGGGAACCCAATTTTATTTTTGTTCCTTGATTTTTGCTCCTGTTTAATAATAAATAATTTATCTAGCCTCTGTTATGATTGAGTTTTTATGTTTTAGTTAGTGTTTGTGCCAAGTAGAATCGTTGGGAAGACTTGGGGAAAGTCTTGTTGATCTTGCTGTAAAAAACAGAAACTTTAGCGCTCATGACAATTGCTGCCATTTTTTATTGGAAGGTGATATTGTTGGGGAACGTTGCAGAAAACAAAAATTTTCCTACGGTTTCACCAAGATCCATCTAGGATTTCATCTAGCAACGAGTGATTAGATGCATCTACATACCTTGTAGATCGCAAGCGGAGGCATTCAAAGAACGGGGATGAGGGAGTCGTACTCGACGTGATTCGAATCACCGAAGATCCTAGCACCGAACGGACGGCACCTCCGCGTTCAACACACGTACGAAACAGCCACGTCTCCTCCTTCTTGATCCAGCAAGGGGGAAGGAGAGGTTGAGGGAGATGGCTCCAGCAGCAGCACGACGGCGTGGTGGTGATGGAGCTGCAGTACTCCGGCAGGGCTTCGCCAAGCACTATGGAGGAGGAGGAGGAGTTGGAGAGGGAGAAGGAGGCAACCAAAGGCATGGATCAAAAGCCCTCCTTCCCCCACTATATATAGGAGGGCCAAGGGGGGGCGCCGGCCCTAGGAGATCCAATCTCCTAAGGGGGGCGGCGGCCAAGGGAGGTTTCCCTCCCCCCCAAGGCACCTAGGAGGTGCCTTCCCCTCCTAGGACTCTTCCTCCTTGAAACCCTAGGCGCATGGGACTCTTGGGGCTGGTTCCCTTGGCCCATGTAGGCCAAGGAGCACCCCCTACAGCCCATGTGGCCCCCCGAGACAGGTGGCCCCACCCGGTGGCCCCCGGGACCCTTCCGGTGGTCCCGGTACAATACCGATGACCCCGAAACTTGTCCCGATGGCCGAAACAGGACTTCCCATATATAAATCTTTACCTCTGGACCATTCTGGAACTCCTCGTGACGTCCGGGATCTCATCCGGGACTCCGAACAACATTCGGATTACTGCATATACATATCCCTACAACCCTAGTGTCACCGAACCTTAAGTGTGTAGACCCTACGGGTTCGGGAGACATGCAGACATGACCGAGACGACTCTCCGGTCAATAACCAACAGCGGGATCTGGATACCCATGTTGTCTCCCACATGCTCCACGATGATCTCATCGGGTGAACCACGATGTCGAGGATTCAAGCAACCCCGTATACAATTCCCTTTGTCAATCGGTATGTTACTTGCCCGAGATTCGATCGTCGGTATCCCAATACCTCGTTCAATATCGTTACCGGCAAGTCACTTTACTCGTACCGTAATGCATGATCCCATGACCATACACTTGGTCACTTTGAGCTCATTATGATGATGCATTACCGAGTGGGCCCAGTGATACCTCTCCGTCATACGGAGTGACAAATCCCAGTCTTGATCCGTGTCAACCCAACAGACACTTTCGGAGATACCCGTAGTCTACCTTTATAGTCACCCAGTTACATTGTGACGTTTGGTACACCCAAAGCACTCGTACGGTATCCGGGAGTTACACGATCTCATGATCTAAGGAAAGGATACTTGACATTGGAAAAACTCTAGCAAACGAACTACACGATCTTACGCTATGTTAGGATTGGGTCTTGTCCATCACATCATTCTCCTAATGATGTGATCTCGTTATCAATGACATCCAATGTCCATAGTCAGGAAACCATGACTATCTTTTGATCAACGAGCTAGTCAACTAGAGGCTTACTAGGGACATATTATGGTCTATGTATTCACACGTGTATTACGATTTCCGGATAATACAGTTATAGCATGAATAAAGACAATTATCATGAACAAAGAAATATAATAATAATACTTTTATTATTGCCTCCAGGGCATATTTCCAACAGTCTCCCACTTGCACTAGAGTCAATAATCTAGTTACATTGTTATGAATCGAACACCCATGGAATTCTGGTGTTGATCATGTTTTGCCCTAGGGAGAGGTTTAGTCAACGGATCTGCTACATTCAGGTCCGTGTGTACTTTACAAATCTCTATGTCTCCATCTTGAACATTTTCACGAATGGAGTTGAAGCGACGCTTGATGTGCCTTGTCTTCTTGTGAAACCTGGGCTCCTTGGCAAGTGCAATAGCTCCAGTGTTGTCACAGAAGAGTTTGATTGGCCCCGACGCATTGGGTATGACTCCTAGGTCGATGATGAACTCAATCACCCATATTGCTTCATGTGCTGCCTCCAAGGCTGCCATGTACTCCGCTTCACATGTAGATCCCGCCACGACGCTCTGCTTGCAGCTGCACCAGCTCACTGCTCCACCATTCAACATATACACGTATCCGGTTTGTGACTTAGAGTCATCCAGATCTGTGTCGAAGCTAGCATCGACGTAACCCTTTACGACGAGCTCTTCGTCACCTCCATAAATGAGAAACATTTCCTTAGTCCTTTTCAGGTACTTCAGGATATTCTTGACCGTTGTCCAGTGTTCCTTGCCGGGATTACTTTGGTACCTTCCTACCAAACTTACAGCAAGGTTTACATCAGGTCTGGTACACAGCATGGCATACATAATAGAACCTATGGCTGAGGCATAGGGGATGACACTCATCTCTTCTATATCTTCTGCCGTGGTCGGGCATTGAGCTGAGCTCAATTTCATACCTTGTAACACAGGCAAGAACCCCTTCTAAGATTGATCCATATTGAACTTCTTCAATATCTTATCAAGGTATGTGCTTTGTGAAAGACCTATGAGGCGTCTTGATCTATCTCTATAGATCTTCATGCCTAATATATAAGCAGCTTCTCCAAGGTCCTTCATTGAAAAACTCTTATTCAAGTAGGCCTTGATGCTGTCCAAGAGTTCTATATCATTTCCCATCAGAAGTATGTCATCTACATATAGTATGAGAAATGCTACAGAGCTCCCACTCACTTTCTTGTAAACGCAGGCTTCTCCATAAGTCTGTGTAAACCCAAACGCTTTGATCATCTCATCAAAGCGAATGTTCCAACTCCGAGATGCTTGCACCAGCCCATAAATCGAGCATTGGAGCTTGCACACCTTGTTAGCATTCTTAGGATCGACAAAACCTTCCGGCTGCATCATATACAATTCTTCCTTAAGGAAACCATTAAGGAATGCCGTTTTGACGTCCATTTGCCACATTTCATAATCGTAGAATGCGGCAATTGCTAACATGATCCGGATGGACTTTAGCTTCGCTACCGGTGAGAAAGTCTCATCGCAGTCAACCCCTTGAACTTGTCGATAACCCTTAGCAGCAAGCCGAGCTTTATAGATGGTCACATTACCATCCGCGTCTGTCTTCTTCATCAAGATCCATTTATTTTCTATGGCTCGCCGCTCAACGGGCAAGTCAGTCAAAGTCCATACTTTGTTTTCATACATGGATCCTATCTCTGATTTCATGGCTTCTAGCCATTTGTCGGAATCCGGGCCCGCCATCGCTTCTTCATAGTTCGAAGGTTCACCATTGTCTAACAACATGATTTCCAAGACAGGGTTGCCGTACCACTCTGGTGTGGAACGTGTCCTTGTGGACCTTCGAATTTCAGTAGGAGCTTGATCAGAAGTATCTTGATCATCATCAATAACTTCCTCTCTAGCTGGTGTAGGCACCTCAGGAACATTTTCTTGAGTTGCGCCCTTTTCCGGTTCAAGAGGTAATACTTCATCAAGTTCTACCTTCCTCCCACTTACTTCTTTCGAGAGAAACTCCTTCTCTAGAAAGGATCCATTCTTGGCAACAAAGATCTTGCCTTCGGATCTGAGGTAGAAGGTATACCCAATAGTTTCTTTAGGGTATCCTATGAAGACGCATTTTCCCGATTTGGGATCGAGCTTTTCAGGTTGAAGTTTCCTGACATAAGCATCGCATCCCCAAACTTTTAGAAACGACAGCTTAGGTTTCTTCCCAAACCACAATTCAAACGGTGTCGTCTCAACGGATTTCGACGGAGCCCTATTTAAAGTGAATGCGGTAGTCTCTAAAGCATAGCCCCAAAAAGATAGCGGTAAATCGGTAAGAGACATCATAGATCGTACCATATCTAATAGAGTGCGATTACGACATTCGGACACACCATTACGCTGAGGTGTTCCAGGCGGCGTGAGTTGTGAAACTATTCCACATTTTCTTAAGTGTGTGCCAAATTCGTGACTCAAGTATTCTCCTCCACGATCTGATCGTAGAAACTTGATTTTCCTGTCACGTTGATTCTCAACCTCACTCTGAAATTCCTTGAACTTTTCAAAGGTTTCAGACTTGTGTTTCATTAAGTAGACATACCCATATCTACTCAAGTCATCAGTGAGGGTGAGAACATAAAGACAGCCACCGCGAGCCTCAACATTCATTGGACCGCACACATCAGTATGTATGATTTCCAATAAGTTGGTTGCTCGCTCCATTGTTCCTAAGAACGGAGTCTTGGTCATTTTACCCATGAGGCATGGTTCGCACGTGTCAAATGATTCATAATCAAGAGACTCTAAAAGTCCATCTGCATGGAGCTTCTTCACGCGTTTGACACCTATGTGACCAAGGCGGCAGTGCCACAAGTATGTGGGACTATCATTATCAACCTTACATCTTTTGGTACACACACTATGAATATGTGTAGCATTACGCTCGAGATTCATTAAGAATAAACCATTCACCATAGGAGCATGACCATAAAACATATCTCTCATATAAATGGAACAACCATTATTCTCGGATTTAAATGAGTAGCCATCTCGAATTAAACGAGATCCCGATACAATGTTCATGCTCAAAGCTGGCACTAAATAACAATTATTAAGGTTTAAAACTAATCCCGAAGGTAAATATAGAGGTAGCGTGCCAACGGTGATCACATTGACCTTGGAACCATTCCCGACGCGCATCGTCGCCTCGTCCTTTGCTAGTCTCCGCTTATTCCGCAGCCCCTGCTTTGAGTTACAAATGTGAGCAACTGCACCGGTATCAAATACCCAGGAGCTACTATGGGTACTAGTAAGGTACACATCAATTACATGTATATCATATATACCTTTTGTTTTGCCGGCCTTCTTGTCTGCTAAGTATTTGGGGCAGTTCCGCTTCCAGTGACCACTTCCCTTGCAATAAAAGCACTCAGTCTCGGGTTTGGGTCCATTCTTTGGCTTCTTCCCAGTAGCGTGCTTACCGGGTGCGGCAACTCCCTTGCCGTCTTTCTTGAAGTTCTTTTTACCCTTGCCCTTCTTGAACTTAGTGGTTTTATTGACCATCAACACTTGATGTTCTTTCTTGACTTCTAGCTCTGCTGATTTCAGCATTGCAAATACCTCAGGAATGGTCTTTTCCATCCCCTGCATATTGAAGTTCATCACAAAGCTCTTGTAGCTTGGTGGAAGCGACTGG
Source organism: Triticum aestivum (assembly GCF_018294505.1). Classification (NCBI taxonomy): domain Eukaryota; kingdom Viridiplantae; phylum Streptophyta; class Magnoliopsida; order Poales; family Poaceae; genus Triticum; species Triticum aestivum. The sequence goes on along the minus strand of NC_057803.1, from coordinate 217,420,366 downwards.
AGGATTCTGTCAATGACCGCATCATCCGGGAGATTAACTCCCAACTGAGTCAAGCGGTTATGTAACCCAGACATAGTGAGTATGTGCTCACTGAAAGAACTATTTTCCTCCATCTTACAGCTAAAGAATTTGTCGGAGACTTCATATCTCTCGACCCGGGCATGAGCTTGAAAAACCATTTTCAGCTCTTCGAAAATCTCATATGCTCCATGTCTCTCAAAACGCTTTTGGAGCCCCGGCTCTAAGCTATAAAGCATGCCGCACTGAACGAGGGAGTAGTCATCAGCACGTGTCTGCCAAGCGTTCATAACATCTTGGTTCTGTGGGACAGGTGGATCACCTAGCGGTGCTTGTAGGACATAATATTTCTTGGCAGCTATGAGGATGATCCTCAGGTTCCGGACCCAGTCCGTATAATTGCTGCCATCGTCTTTCAGCTTGGTTTTCTCTAGGAACGCGTTGAAGTTGAGGACTATGTTGGCCATTTGATCTACAAGACATATCGTAAATATTTTAGACTAAGTTCATGATAATTAAGTTCATCTAATCAAATTATTCAATGAACTCCCACTTAGATAGACATCCCTCCTGTCATCTAAGTACAACATGATCCGAGTCAACTAGGCTGTGTCCGATCATCACGTGAGACGGACTAGTCAACGTCGGTGGACATCTTCATGTTGATCGTATCTTCTATACGACTCATGCTCGACCTTTAGGTCTTCTGTGTTCCGAGGCCATGTCTATACACATGCTAGGCTCGTCAAGTCAACCTAAGTGTTTGCATGTGTAAATTTGTCTTACACCCGTTGTATGTGAACATTTGAATCAAACACCCGATCATCACGTGGTGCATTGAAGCAACAAACTGTCGCAACGGTGCACAGTTAGGGGGAACACTTTCTTGAAATTATTATGAGGGATCATCTTATTTACTACCGTCGTTCTAAGTAAACAAGATGCAAAACATGATAAACATCAAATGCAATCAAATAATAATAGTGACATGATATGGCCAATATCACATAGCTCCTTTGATCTCCATCTTGGGGCTCCATGATCATCTTGTCACCGGCTTGACACCATGATCTCCATCATCATGATCTCCATCATTGTGTCTCCATGAAGTTGCTCGCCAACTATTACTTCTACTACTATGGCTAACGCGTTTAGCAATAAAGTAAAGTAATTTGTTTTTCTTTACCTCTTGTAATCATGTTGTTGTAACTGTTGTCTGGCTTTAATAATAAAGTTTTGATATGCTGTGGGGTTTTTCCCCGCAGTTCACAGTCAAAAAAAAGTAAAGTAATTTACATGGTGTTTCTTAATGACACGTAGGTCATACAAAAAAAATATAGACAACTCCTATGGCTCCTGCCGGTTGTCATACTCATCGACATGCAAGTCGTGATTCCTATTACAATAGCATGAACAACTCATACATCACATATATATCATTCATCATTCATCACAACTTTGGCCATATCATATCACAAAACACTTGCTGCAAAAACAAGTTAGACGTCCTCTAATTGTTGTTGCAAGTTTTACGTGGCCGAAGTAGGGTTCTAGCAAGAACGTTTTCTGAACTACGTGAAAGCCACAACGTGATTTGTCAACTTCTATTTACCCTTCATAAGGCCCCTTTTCATCGAATCCGCTCCAACTAAAGTAGGAGAGACAGACACCCGCCAGCCACCATATGCTACCAGTGCATGTTAGTCGGTGGAACCGGTCTCACGTAAGCATACGTGTAAGGTTGGTCCGGGCCGCTTCATCCCACAATACCGTTGAAGCAAGATAAGACTAGTAGCGGCACGAAAGTTGACAACATCTACGCCCACAACAAATTGTGTTCTACTCGCGCAAGAAGAACTACGCATAGACCTAGCTCATGATGCCACTGCTGGGGAACGTTGCAGAAAACAAAAAATTTCCTACGGTTTCACCAATATCCATCTAGGAGTTCATCTAGCAACGAGTGCTTAGATGCATCTATGTACCTTGTAGATCGCAAGCGGAAGCGTTCAAAGAACGGGGATGAGGGAGTCGTACTCGACGTGATTCGAATCACCGAAGATCCTAGCACCGAACGGACGGCACCTCCGCGTTCAACACACGTACGAAACAGCCACGTCTCCTCCTTCTTGATCCAGCAAGGGGGAAGGCGAGGTTGAGGGAGGTGGCTCCAGCAGCAGCACGACGGCGTGGTGGTGATGGAGCTGCAGTACTCCGACAGGGCTTCGCCAAGCACTATGGAGGAGGAGGAGGAGTTGGAGAGGGAGAAGGAGGCAACCAAAGGCATGGATCAAAATCCCTCCTCCCCCCACTATATATAGGAGGGCCAAGGGGGGCGCCAGCCCTAGGAGATCCAATCTCCTAAGGGGGGGCGGCGGCCAAGGGAGGTTTCCCTCCCCACCAAGGCACCTAGGAGGTGCCTTCCCCTCCTAGGACTCTTCCTCCTTGAAACCCTAAGCGCATGGGCCTCTTGGGGCTGGTGCCCTTGTCCCATGTAGGCCAAGGCGCACCCCCTACAGCCCATGTGGCCCCCCGGGACAGGTGGCCCCACCCGGTGGACCCCCGGGACCCTTCCGGTGGTCCCGGTACAATACCGATGACCCCGAAACTTCTCCCGATGGCCGAAACAGGACTTCCCATATATAAATCTTTACCTCCGGACCATTCCGGAACTCCTCGTGAGGTCCGGGATCTCATCCGGGACTCCAAACAACATTCGGGTTACTGCATATACATATCCCTACAACCCTAGCGTCACCGAACCTTAAGTGTGTAGACCCTACGGGTTCGGGAGACATGCAGACATGACCGAGACGACTCTCCGGTCAATAACCAACAGCGGGATCTAGATACCCATGTTGGCTCCCACATGCTCCATGATGATCTCATCGGGTGAACCACGATGTCGAGGATTCAAGCAACCCCGTATACAATTCCCTTTGTCAATCGGTATGTTACTTGCCCGAGATTAGATCGTCGGTATCCCAATACCTCGTTCAATCTCGTTACCGGCAAGTCACTTTACTCGTACAGTAATGCATGATCCCATGACCATACACTTGGTCACTTTGAGCTCATTATGATGATGCATTACCGAGTGGGCCCAGTGATACCTCTCCGTCATACGGAGTGACAAATCCCAGTCTTGATCCGTGTCAACCCAACAGACACTTTCGAAGATACCCGTAGTCTACCTTTATAGTCACCCAGTTACGTTGTGACATTTGGTACACCCAAAGCACTCCTACGGTATCCGGGAGTTACACGATCTCATGGTCTAAGGAAAGGATACTTGACATTGGAAAAACTCTAGCAAACGAACTACACGATCTTATGCTATGTTTAGGATTGGGTCTTGTCCATCACATCATTCTCCTAATGATGTGATCTCGTTATCAATGACATCCAATGTCCATAGTCAGGAAACCATGACTCTTTGTTGATCAACGAGCTAGTCAACTAGAGGCTTACTAGGGACATATTATGGTCTATGTATTCACACGTGTATTACGATTTCCGGATAATACAGTTATAGCATGAATAAAGACAATTATCATGAACAAAGAAATATAATAATAATACTTTTATTATTGCCTCTAGGGCATATTTCCAACAGTCTCCCACTTGCACTAGAGTCAATAATCTAGTTACATTGTTATGAATCAAACATCCATGGAATTCTGGTGTTGATCATGTTTTGCCCTAGGGAGAGGTTTAGTCAACGGATCTGCTACATTCAGGTCTGTATGTACTTTACAAATCTCTATGTCTCCATCTTGAACATTTTCACGAATGGAATTGAAGCGACGCTTGATGTGCCTTGTCTTCTTGTGAAACCTGGGCTCCTTGGCAAGTGCAATAGCTCCAGTGTTGTCACAAAAGAGTTTGATTGGCCCCGACGCATTGGGTATGACTCCTAGGTCGGTGATGAACTCCTTCACCCATATTGCTTCATGTGCTGCCTCTGAGGCTGCCATGTACTCCGCTTCACATGTAGATCCCGCCACGACGCTCTGCTTGCAGCTGCACCAGCTCACTGCTCCACCATTCAACATATACACGTATCCGGTTTGTGACTTAGAGTCATCCAGATCTGTGTCGAAGCTAGCGTCGACGTAACCCTTTATGACGAGCTCTTCATCACCTCCATAAACGAGAAACATTTCCTTAGTCCTTTTCAGGTACTTCAGGATATTCTTGACCGTTGTCCAGTGTTCCTTGCCGGGATTACTTTGGTACCTTCCTACCAAACTTAAGGCAAGGTTTACATCAGGTCTGGTACACAGCATGGCATACATAATAGACCCTATGGCTGAGGCATAGGGTATGACACTCATCTCTTCTATATCTTCTGCCGTGGTCGGGCATTGAGCTGAGCTCAATTTCATACCTTATAACACAGGCAAGAACCCCTTCTTAGATTGATCCATATTGAACTTCTTCAATATCTTATCAAGGTATGTGCTTTGTGAAAGACCTATGAGGCGTCTTGATCTATCTCTATAGATCTTGATGCCTAATATATAAGCAGCTTCTCCAAGGTCCTTCATTGAAAAACTCTTATTCAAGTAGGCCTTGATGTTGTCCAAGAGTTCTATATCATTTCCCATCAGAAGTATGTCATCTACATATAGTATGAGAAATGCTACAGAGCTCCCACTCACTTTCTTGTAAACGTAGGCTTCTCCATAAGTCTGTGTAAAACCAAACGCTTTAATCATCTCATCAAAGCGAATGTTCCAACTCCGAGATGCTTGCACCAGCCCATAAATCGAGTGTTGGAGCTTGCACACCTTGTTAGCATTCTTAGGATCGACAAAACCTTCCGGCTGCATCATATAGAATTCTTCCTTAAAGAAACCATTAAGGAATGCCGTGTTGACGTCCATTTGCCATATTTCATAATCGTCGAATGTGGCAATTGCTAACATGATTCGGACGGACTTTAGCTTCGCTACCGGTGAGAAAGTCTCATCGCAGTCAACCCCTTGAACTTGTCGATAACCCTTAGCGACAAGCCGAGCTTTATAGATGGTCACATTACCATCCGCGTCTGTCTTCTTCTTAAAGATCCATTTATTTTCTATGGCTCGCCGCTCAACGGGCAAGTCAGTCAAAGTCCATACTTTGTTTTCATACATGGATCCTATCTCTAATTTCATGGCTTCTAGCCATTTGTCGGAATCCGGGCCCGCCATCGCTTCTTCATAGTTCGAAGGTTCACCGTTGTCTAACAACATGATTTCCAAGACAGGGTTGTCGTACCACTCTGGTGCGGAACGTGTCCTTGTGGACCTTCGAATTTCAGTAGGAGCTTGATCAGAAGTATCTTGATCATCATCAATAACTTCCTCTCTAGTCGGTGCAGGCACCTCAGGAACATTTTCTTAAGTTGCGCCCTTTTCCGGTTCAAGAGGTAATACTTCATCAAGTTCTACCTTCCTCCCACTTACTTCTTTCGAGAGAAACTCCTTCTCTAGAAAGGATCCATTCTTGGCAACAAAGATCTTGCCTTCGGATCTGAGGTAGAAGGTATACCCAATAGTTTCTTTAGGGTATCCTATGAAGACGCATTTTTCCGATTTGGGATCGAGCTTTTCAGGTTGAAGTTTCCTGACATAAGCATCGCATCCCCAAACTTTTAGAAACGACAGCTTAGGTTTCTTCCCAAACCACAATTCAAACGGTGTCGTCTCAACGGATTTCGACGGAGCCCTATTTAAAGTGAATGCGGTAGTCTCTAAAGCATAGCCCCAAAAAGATAGCGGTAAATCGGTAAGAGACATCATAGATCGTACTATATCTAATAGAGTGCGATTACGACGTTCGGACACACCATTATGCTGAGGTGTTCCAGGCGGCGTGAGTTGTGAAACTATTCCACATTTTCTTAAGTGTGTGCCAAATTCGTGACTCAAGTATTCTCCTCCATGATCTGATCGTAGAAACTTGATTTTCTTGTCACGTTGATTCTCAACCTCACTCTGAAATTCCTTGAACTTTTCAAAGGTTTCAGACTTGTGTTTCATTAAGTAGACATACCCATATCTACTCAAGTCATCAGTGAGGGTGAGAACATAACGATAGCCACCGCGAGCCTCAACACTAATAGGACCGCACACATCAGTATGTATGATTTCCAATAAGATGGTTGCTCGCTCCATTGTTCCTGAGAACGGATTCTTGGTCATTTTACCCATGAGGCATGGTTCGCACGTGTCAAATGATTCATAATCAAGAGACTCTAAAAGTCCATCTGCATGGAGCTTCCTCATGCGTTTGACACCTATGTGACCAAGGCGGCAGTGCTACAAGTATGTGGGACTATCATTATCAACCTTACATCTTTTGGTACTCACGCTATGAATATGTGTAGCATTACGCTCAAGATTCATTAAGAATAAACCATTCACCATAGGAGCATGACCATAAAACATATCTCTCATATAAATGGAACAACCATTATTCTCGGATTTAAATGAGTAGCCATCTCGAATTAAACGAGATCCCGATACAATGTTCATGCTCAAAGCTGGCACTAAATAACAATTATTAAGGTTTAAAACTAATCCCGAAGGTAAATATAGAGGTAGCGTGCCGACGGCGATCACATTGACCTTGGAACCATTCCCGACGCACATCGTCACCTCGTCCTTTGCCAGTCTCCGCTTATTCCGCAGCCCCTGCTTTGAGTTACAAATGTGAGCAACTGCACCGGTATCAAATACCCAGGAGCTACTACGGGTACTAGTAAGGTACACATCAATTACATGTATATCATATAGACCTTTTGTTTTGCAGGCCTTCTTGTCTGCTAAGTATTTGGGGCAGTTCCGCTTCCAGTGACCACTTCCCTTGCAATAAAAGCACTCGGTCTCGGGTTTGGGTCCATTCTTTGGCTTCTTCCCAGTAGCTTGCTTACCGGGCGCGGCAACTCCCTTGCCATCCTTCTTGAAGTTCTTTTTACCCTTGCCCTTCTTGAACTTAGTGGTTTTATTGACCATCAACACTTGATGTTCTTTCTTGACTTCTAGCTCTGCTAATTTCAGCATTGCAAATACCTCAGGAATGGTCTTTTCCATCCCCTGCATATTGAAGTTCATCACAAAGCTCTTGTAGCTTGGTGGAAGCGACTGGAGGATTCTGTCAATGACCGCATCATCCGGGAGATTAACTCCCAGCTGAGTCAAGCGGTTATGTAACCCAGACATAGTGAGTATGTGCTCACTGACAGAACTATTTTCCTCCATCTTACAGCTAAAGAATTTGTCGGAGACTTCATATCTCTCGACCCGGGCATGAGCTTGAAAAACCATTTTCAGCTCTTCGAACATCTCATATGCTCCATGTCTCTCAAAACGCTTTTGGAGCCCCGGCTCTAAGCTGTAAAGCATGCCGCACTGAACGAGGGAGTAGTCATCAGCACGTGTCTGCCAAGCGTTCATAACGTCTTGGTTCTGTGGGACAGGTGGATCACCTAGCGGTTCTTGTAGGACATAATCTTTCTTGGCAGCTATGAGGATGATCCTCAGGTTCCGGACCCAGTCCGTATAATTGCTGCCATCGTCTTTCAGCTTGGTTTTCTCTAGGAACGCATTGAAGTTGAGGACTACGTTGGCCATTTGATCTACAAGACATATCGTAAAGATTTTAGACTAAGTTCATGATAATTAAGTTCATCTAATCAAATTATTCAATGAACTCTCACTTAGATAGACATCCCTCCTGTCATCTAAGTACAACATGATGCGAGTCAACTAGGCAGTGTCCGATCATCACGTGAGACGGACTAGTCAACGTCGGTGAACATCTTCATGTTGATCGTATCTTCTATACGACTCATGCTCGACCTTTAGGTCTTCTGTGTTCCGAGGCCATGTCTATACACATGCTAGGCTCGTCAAGTCAACCTAAGTGTTTGCATGTGTAAATCTGTCTTACACCCGTTGTATGTGAACGTTTGAATCAAACACCCGATCATCACGTGGTGCATTGAAGCAACGAACTGTCGCAATGGTGCACAGTTAGGGGGAACACTTTCTTGAAATTATTATGAGGGATCATCTTATTTACTACCGTCGTTCTAAGTAAACAAGATGCAAAACATGATAAACATCAAATGCAATCAAATAATAATAGTGACATGATATGGCCAATATCACATAGCTCCTTTGATCTCCATCTTGGGGCTCCATGATCATCTTGTCACCGGCTTGACACCATGATCTCCATCATTGTGTCTCCATGAAGTTGCTCGCCAGCTATTACTTCTACTACTATGGCTAACGCGTTTAGCAATAAAGTAAAGTAATTTACATGGTGTTTCTTAATGACACGCAGGTCATACAAAAAAAATATAGACAACTCCTATGGCTCCTGCCGGTTGTCATACTCATCGACATGCAAGTCGTGATTCCTATTACAATAGCATGAACAACTCATACATCACATATATATCATTCATCATTCATCACAACTTTGGCCATATCATATCACAAAACACTTGCTGCAAAAACAAGTTAGACGTCCTCTAATTGTTGTTGCAAGTTTTACGTGGCCGAAGTAGGGTTCTAGCAAGAACGTTTTCTTACCTACGTGAAAGCCACAACGTGATTTGTCAACTTCTATTTACCCTTCATAAGGACCCTTTTCATCGAATCCGCTCCAACTAAAGTAGGAGAGACAGACACCCGCCAGCCACCTTATGCAACTAGTGCATGTTAGTCGGTGGAACCGGTCTCACATAAGCATACGTGTAAGGTTGGTCCGGGCCGCTTCATCCCACAATACCGTTGAAGCAAGATAAGACTAGTAGCAGCAAGAAAGTTGACAACATCTACGCCCACAACAAATTGTGTTCTACTCGCGCAAGAAGAACTACGCATAGACCTAGCTCATGATGCCACTGCCGGGGAACGTTGCAGAAAACAAAAATTTTCCTACGGTTTCACCAAGATCCATCTAGGAGTTCATCTAGCAAAGAGTGATTAGATGCATCTACGTACCTTGTAGATCGCAAGCGGAAGCGTTCAAAGAACGGGGATGAGGGAGTCGTACTCGACGTGATTCGAATCACCGAAGATCCTAGCACCGAACGGACGGCACCTCCGCATTCAACACACGTACGGAACAACCACGTCTCCTCCTTCTTGATCCAGCAAGGGGGAAGGAGAGGTTGAGGGAGATGGCTCCAGCAGAAGCACGACGGCGTGGTGGTGATGGAGCTGCAGTACTCCGGCAGGGCTTCGCCAAGCACTATGGAGGAGGAGGAGGAGTTGGAGAGGGAGAAGGAGGCAACCAAAGGCATGGATCAAAAGCCCTCCTTCCCCCACTATATATAGGAGGGCCAAGGGGGGCGCCAGCCCTAGGAGATCCAATCTCCTAAGGGGGGGCGGCGGCCAAGGGAGGTTTCCCTCCCCCCCAAGGCACCTAGGAGGTGCCTTCCCCTCCTAGGACTCTTCCTCCTTGAAACCCTAGGTGCATGGGCCTCTTGGGGCTGGTGCCCTTGGCCCATGTAGGCCAAGGCGCACCCCCTACAGCCCATGTGGCCCCCCGGGATAGGTGGCCCCACCCGGTGGACCCCCGGGACCCTTCCGGTGGTCCCGGTACAATACCGATGACCCCGAAACTTGTCCCGATGGCCGAAACAGGACTTCCCATATATAAATCTTTACCTCCGGACCATTTCGGAACTCCTCGTCACGTCCGGGATATCATCTGGGACTCCGAACAAAATTCGGGTTACTGCATATACATATCCCTACAACCCTAGCGTCACCGAACCTTAAGTGTGTAGACCCTACGGGTTCGGGAGACATGCAGACATGACCGAGACGACTCTCTGGTCAATAACCAACAGCGGGATCTGGATACCCATGTTGGCTCCCACATGCTCCACGATGATCTCATCGGGTGAACCACGATGTCGAGGATTCAAGCAACCCCGTATACAATTCCCTTTGTCAATCGGTATGTTACTTGCCCGAGATTCGATCGTCGGTATCCCAATACCTCGTTCAATCTCGTTACCGGCAAGTCACTTTACTCGTACCGTAATGCATGATCCCGTGACCAGACACTTGGTCACTTTGAGCTCATTATGATGATGCATTACCGAGTGGGCCCAGTGATACCTCTCCGTCATACGGAGTGACAAATCCCAGTCTTGATCCGTGTCAACCCAACAGACACTTCCGAAGATACCCGTAGTCTACCTTTATAGTCACCCAGTTACGTTGTGACGTTTGGTACACCCAAAGCACTCCTACGGTATCCGGGAGTTACACGATCTCATGGTCTAAGGAAAGGATACTTGACATTGGAAAAACTCTAGCAAACGAACTACACGATCTTATGTTATGTTTAGGATTGGGTCTTGTCCATCACATCATTCTCCTAATGATGTGATCTCGTTATCAATGACATCCAATGTCCATAGTCAGGAAACCATGACTATCTGTTGATCAACAAGCTAGTCAACTAGAGGCTTACTAGGGACATATTATGGTCTATGTATTCACACGTGTATTACGATTTCCGGATAATACAGTTATAGCATGAATAAAGACAATTATCATGAACAAAGAAATATAATAATAATACTTTTATTATTGCCTCTAGGGCATATTTCCAACAGATATTTAGTTAATTATTTTTGCAGATGATTAGTAGATAAATTACTCACGTCCATAAATTTATTTAAGAATTTTATGAGTTCCAGAAGTATACGTTTGATCCATATTACTACAGTCTGTTCTGTTTCTGACAGATTCTGCTTTTCGTGTGTTGTTTGCTTATTTTGATGAATCTATGGCTAGTAAAATAGTTTATAATCCATAGAGAAGTTGGAATACAGTAGGTTTGACACCGATATGAATTTAGAATGAGTTCACAACAGTACCCAAGTGGTGATTTATTTTCTTATACTAACGGAGCTTACGAGTTTTCTGTTAAGTTTTGTGTTGTGAAGTTTTCAAGTTTTGGGTAAAGATTTGATGGAATATGGAATAAGGAGTGACAAGATCCTAAGCTTGGGGATGCCCAAGGCACCCCAAGGTAATATTGAAGGACAACCAAGAGCCTAAGCTTGGGGATGCCCCGGAAGGCATCCCTTCTTTTGTCTTCATTCATCGGTAACTTTACTTGGAGCTATATTTTTATTCGCCACATGATATGTGTTTTGCTTGGAGCGTCATTTTATTTTATTTTGTTTTTCTTGCTGTTTGAATAAAGTACCAAGATCTAAAATTATTAAATGTTAGAGAGTCTTCACATAGTTGCATAATTATTCGACTACTCATTGAGTTTCACTTATATCTTTTGGAGTAATTTGTCATTTGCTCTAGTACCTCACTTATATCATTTTAGAGCACGGTGGTGGTTTTATTTTATAGAAATAGATGAACTCTCATGCGTCACTTATATTATTTTGAGAGTCCTAAACAGCATGGTAATTTTCTTTGGTTATGAATTTAGTCCTAATATGATGGGCATCCAAGAGGGATATGACTTTCATATAGAGTGCATTGAATACTATGAGAAGTTTGATACTTGATAATTGTTTTGAGATATGGAGATGGTGATATTAGAGTCGTGCTAGTTGAGTAGTTGTGAATTTGAGAAATTCTTGTGTTAAAGTTTGTGATTCCCGTAGCATGCACGTATGGTGAACCGTTATGTTAAGTCGGAGCATGATGTATTTATTGATTGTCCTCCTTATGAGTGGCGGTCTGGGATGAGCGATGGCCTTTTCCTACCAATCTATCCCCCTAGGAGCATGCGCGTAGTACTTTGCTTCGATAACTAATAGATTTTTGCAATAAGTATGTGAGTTCTTTATGACTAATGTTGAGTCCATGGATTATAGGCACTCTTACCCTTCCACCATTGCTAGCCTCTCTAATACCGCACACCTTTCGTCGGTATCATATACCCACCATATACCTTCCTCAAAACAACCACCATACCTACCTATTATGGCATTTCCATAGCCATTCCGAGATATATTGACATGCAACTTTCCACCATTTCGTTTATTATGACACGCTCCATCATTGTCATATTGCTTTGCATGATCATGTAGTTGACATCGTATTTGTGGCAACGCCACCGTTCATAATTCTTCCATACATGTCACTCTTGCACTACTAGGGAAAACCTTATACACAGAATCATAGTAGCATCGCAGCTTAAAAACAAACGCTACTGCTAATTAGCAGTAGCGAGCTTCAGAAAAGAGCGCTACTAATGACTAAGTAGCAGTAGCGCTCTAGGTGAAAGAGCGCTACTACTATAATTTCCATGGTGTTGCCCCCAGGCTAGATATAGTAGTAGCGCCTTCCCATGGATGCGCTACTGCTAAAGAACTTAGTAGCAGAGGTTTTCTTGAAAACACGCTACTGCTAAGTATCACTGCAACTAATTAAGTTTAGTCCCATACTGCTAAGCGAACAAGGTGTTTACCACCTTAAATATGCTACTTCTCAACCTATCTCGAGCACTTGGTCTTCATTGAACTATATGTGTATGATTTGTGGTTGCAATATGAATCCTCGCCTATACCTATACAGCTACAGTGAGGATTCATGTTGACTATTTAGATTATACACAAAAAGATCAATGATGACCAATGTATATTTTTGATATAACTGCTTCCATTAGCAGTAGAGGTTTTCACTGAAGCGCGCTATAGATAAGTTAGCTATAGCACGTTTTCCATATGAGCGCTACTGCTAGTTCGAGTTAACCACCCCACGGCTCAAAATTTCACTAAGTCCTCCTCCCCCCCCCCCAGCCTGTTCCCCTACTCCTGTCGCCGCCGCCCGAGCCCGAGCGCGCCTGCCCTCACTGCCGCCGCCCGAGCCCGCCCTCAACCTCACCGCTGCCGCCCGCCGCCGCTCTCGACCACACTCTCGCCGCCCTCGACCTCACCGC
>NC_057803.1:217385583-217406998 GCF_018294505.1 Triticum aestivum | reverse complement strand
CACCGTCTCTCCCTCTGTAAGCCCCCCACCCCCTCTCTCTCTTTGCTTAGTTAGTAGATTATTTTAGTAGTAGTAGATGTTAATTTAGGGTTCATAGATAATGATTTTTAGAAGTAGTGGATATTAATTACTAGTAGTGATGGTAAACTAGTTGTATAATTAGCAGTAGTAGATGTTAATTAGTAGTAGATGTAGTAGTTAGATGTTAATTAGTAGTAGGAGATGTTCTAGTTTCTTTCTATTTATAGTAAGTTTATATTTAGTAAGAACGAGTTGAATTAATAGAACTAGTTTAGTTTTAGTTGAACTAGTTAAGTTTTAGTTGAACTAGTATAGTAAGTAAATTAATAACTAGTTGAACTACTTTATTTTTAGAAAGAACTAGTTTTTTCTTTTTATACTAAGTTTATATTTAGTAAGAACTAGTTGAATTAATAGAACTAGTTGAACATGTCATATTTGTTGTTATTTTTTAGTTTAAGCAATTATTTCATGTTTTGGTTACACCTCCGAGTGGCCTATGTTTTGTCGGAGTGTTGATTAATTTCCGTTCCGGCAAATTTCAGGCGCTCGATATGTCCTTTTTTTAGCAAAGGTCATGCCGGATTTTTCCGTGAATTCTGGCATGACTTGTGCTAGAATATGTACAAGTTTAATCTTTGAATTATGAACGTAGGAAATGTCGTACTCGGACGACGACAGTCTCCCGGGGGAGTGCAGCTGGTGCCACGATGATCAAGGTATGTGCGACAGGTTCGTTGAGCTGGATGAAGATCGGCGCTTCAGCATTAAGCTCGAGGAGACCTTCGATGTTGAAATGGTACGCAACAATGACAAGTGTTTTTTTGTAATTAAGCATGACTTCAACTATTTCAACGTCTAATTTTCATCTTTTACAATTCGACTAGCTTATCCCATGCCATGCAAGATGCTATGTCTTGGAGAGGATGGGTTTTGAAGACCATGAAAATTATGAAACAAAGAAAATACACCTAAGGACCCATCATGATAACGATTTTGAAGTAAATATGTACAATTCTCAGAGCGTAACCCATTTTGGTTGCCAAAATTGGGAAGCACTTTGCAAAATGTATGGTTTTTATGAGGGTATGATTGTCACCATGGATCTTGGTAATCCTGACATCGAGCAAGACAATATGGACATTTGGGTCCTTGTTGATACGCTTCCGATTCTACCGCAATGTGAGTTTCTCAAACATAGTTATTAACTAATTTATATTGTTTATTTCAAAATAGTTGACATCTTATTTCCATTGACAACTTATTTTGAATCTTCAAAGAATGTGCAGAAGATGGTAGACAAAACCCACTACACTGATGGCTCCGAATTAACTTATAAGGAGAAAAGTCATCTGATTGCTTATTGTACTTTTCTTGAGAATTACAATACGTGCCACTAGTGCACGTGTTGAACCACGTTAACTTCTATGGAGATACCCTGGTAAGATTTTTTACTATTACGACATCCGTGCATCTTGTGCATACTTCTAAAACTAGTACATCATTGCTAACTACGAAGTTATTACTATGTTTTTCAACAGGAAATCTCGATGGATTGTGTGCCTCATCTGATGTATCAGAATGCTCGCCATGCAATTATGAACATACAGCCAGGTGAATCTAAGGAGCTCACCTGTGCATATCGGATTTCTAAAAGCGATGAACACATGCTAATCAAAGAATGGAAAAAATGTTTGGACATTCGCAAGGAGGTTCTTGGAAGTAACATTAAGCGAAAGACAAGAATTGGAGACAGGATAATATCCATTCTCCATAATGGAGAGTCAGGGGCTATCTTGTTTTTTGCTATTTTACCTTAGAGAATATAGTAGGTCCTAAGAGAATGTAGTAGGTCCTATGAGGTACAATATGTTTTTTATGTGATACAATGTGTTAGAGTTGATGATGTGAGGAGTACTTGTGATTACGACTAGTGACCAATGATATGATGATGATGATGATAAGTTGTTAATGATATGATGATGATGATGATGATGATGATATTTATTATATCATTGGGTGAAAGAACCGTGCATTAGTTTCAAGTGGATGTCCATCCACTTGAAACTAGTCCACACGGTTCTTTCACCCCGTGATGTAATAACTCATTATGATGTAAAAACAATTTCTAAATTCCTGTTGTATGAAAACTTGTGTAAAGGTGTACGAATACAACATGAAATTAAAAAGAAATAAAATACGAAATAATAGTAGCAGCGCGGGCAGGGAGAAGCGCTACTACTAATTACCAGTAGCGCTCCTCCGGGAACTCGCTGCTACTAAGTCGATTTAGCAGTAGCGTGGGAGGAGGCACGCTACTGCTACACATTAGCTATAGCGCCTTATCAGTAGCGCATAACCCCGCGCTACTGATAGGTCTAAAACCCGCGCTGCTGCTAGGATTTTCCCTAATAGTGTTGATTCATTGCACATCCCGGTACACTGCCGGAGGCATTCATATAGAGTCATATTTTGTTCCAGTATCGAGTTGTAATGTTTGAGTTGTAAATAAATAGAAGTGTGATGATCATCATTAATAGAGCATTGTCCCAAAAAAAGAAACGCCAAATAAAAAAAAGGAAAATAAAAGGGGGCAATGATACTATCCTTTTACCACACTTGTGCTTCAAAGTAGCACCATGATCTTCATGATAGAGAGTCTCTTGTCTTGTCACTTTCATATACTAGTGGGAAATTTTCATTATAAAACTTGGCTTGTATATTCCAACAATGGGCTTCCTCAAGTGCCCTAGGTCTTTGTGAGCAAGCAAGTTGGATGCACACCCACTTAGTTTCTTTTGTTGAGCTTTCATACATTTATAGCTCTAGTGCATCCGTTGCATGGAAATCCCTACTCACTCACATTGATATCTATTAATGGGCATCTCCATATCCCATTGATACGCCTAGTTGATGTGAGACTATCTTCTCCTTTTTGTCTTCTCCACAACCACCATTCTATTCCATCTATAGTGCTATGTCCATGGCTCACGCTCATGTATTGCGTGAAGATTGAAAAAGTTTGAGAACATCAAAAGTATGAAATAATTTCTTGGCTTGTCATCGGGGTTGTGCATGATTTAAATACTTTGTGTGGTGAATATGGAGCATAGCCAGACTATATGATTTTGTAGGGATAGCTTTCTTTGGCCATGTTATTTTGAGAAGACATGATTACTTGGTTAGTATGCTTGAAGTATTATTATTTTTATGTCAATATTAAACTTTTGTCTTGAATCTTATGGATCTGAATATTCTCGCCACAATAAAGAGAACTACATGGATAAATATGTTAGGTAGCATTCCACATCAAAAATTCTGTTTTTATCATTTACCTACTCGAGGACGAGCATGAATTAAGCTTGGGGATGCTGATACGTCTCCAACGTATCTATAATTTTTGATTATTCCATGCTATTATATTATCAACCTTGGATGTTTTATATGCATTTATATGCTATTTTATATGATTTTTGGGACTAACCTATTAACCCAGAGCCCAGTGCCAGTTTCTGTTTTTCCCTTGTTCGGTGTTTCGCAGAAAAGGAATATCAAACGGAGTCCAAATGGAATGAAAACTTCAGAAAAGTTATTTTTGGAAAGAAAGCAATATAGGAGACTTGGAGTGCACGTCAGGGGATCAGCCAGGAGAGCACAAGGCAGGGGGCGCGTCCACCCCCCGGGGCACGCCCTCCACCCTCGTGGGCCCCTCGTGGCTCCCCTGATGTATTTCTTTCGCCTATATATATCCATATACCCTAAAACTATCGAGGAGCACAATAGGTTGGGAGTTTCGCCGCCAGAAGCCTCCGTAGCCAACGAAAACCAATCTAGACCCGTTTTGGCGCCCTGCTGGAGGGGGAAATCCCTCTCCGGTGGCCATCTTCATCATCCCGGTGCTCTCCATGACGAGGATGGAGTAGTTCTCCCTCGGGGCTGAGGGTATGTACCACTAGCTATGTGCTTGATCTCTCTATCGTGTTCTTGAGGTGATACGATCTTGATGTGTCGCGAGCTTTGCTATTATAGTTGGATCTTATGATGTTTCTCCCCCTCTACTCTCTTGTAATGGATTGAGTTTTCCCTTTGAAGTTATCTTATTGGATTGAGTCTTTAAGGATTTGAGAACACTTGATGTATGTCTTGCGTGGGATACCCGTGGTGACAATGGGGTATTCTATTGATCCACTTGATGTATGTTTTGGTGATCAACTTGCGGGTTTTGTGGCCTTGGGAATCTATGCATAGGGGTTGGCACACGTTTTCGTCTTGACTCTCCGGTAGAAACTTTGGGGCACTCTTTGAGGTTCTATGTGTTGGTTGAATAGATGAATCTGAGATTGTGTGATGCATATCGTATAATCATACCCACGGATACTTGAGGTGACATTGGAGTATCTAGGTGACATTAGGGTTTTGGTTTATTTGTGTCTTAAGGTGTTATTCTAGTACGAACTCTAGGGCTGTTTGTGACACTTATAGGAATAGCCCAACGGATTGATTGGAAAGAATAACTTTGAGGTGGTTTCGTACCCTACCATAATCTCTTCGTTTGTTCTCCGCTATTAGTGACTTTGGAGTGACTCTTTGTTGCATGTTGAGGGATATTTATATGATCCGATTATGTTATTATTGTTGAGAGGACTTGCGCTAGTGAAAGTATGAACCCTAGGCCTTGTTTCTTAGCATTGCAATACTGTTTGTTCTCACTTTATCATTAGTTACCTTGCTGTTTTTATATTTTCAGATTACAAAAACCTTTATCTACCATCCATATACCACTTGTATCACCATCTCTTCACCGAACTAGTGCACCTATACAATTTACCATTGTATTGGGTGTGTTGGGGACACAAGAGACTCTTTGTTATTTGGTCATAGGGTTGTTTGAGGGAGACCATCTTCATCCTACGCCTCCCACGGATTGATAAATCTTAGGTCATCCACTTGAGGGAAATTTGCTACTGTCCTACAAACCTCTGCATTTGGAGGCCCAACAACGTCTACAAGAAGAAGGTTGTGTAGTAGACATCATGACTAGCTTCTCTTTGAGGGTGTTGAAATCAATGTCACATTCAGGCGTCCAGACATACTTGACATGCTTCTAGAGGAGGTTGGAAAGAGGCTTTGCAATCTTAGAGAAATTCTCAACGAATCTTCGACAATAGCTTGCAAGCCCAAGAAAACTGCGGAGCTGCTTGACATTCTAAGGAGGATCCCAATTCACAATTGCAGATACCGTCTCGGGATTAACAGCGATGCCTTTGGTGGAGATGATATGACCAAGGAATTGATGCTCTCCGAGTTTGTCAAGCACCAATCTCAAATGCTTGGCATGATCCTCCTTATTCTTGGAAAAGACCAAGATATCATCGAGATACACCAGGATGGAATCATTTGTGTAAGGGTTGAAGATGAAGTTCATCATGCGAGAGAACGTTGGAGGAGCATTTACAAGGCCGAAAGACATGATAGTATATTCATAAGAACCATAGCTTGTTCTCAATGTTGTATTGGGAATATCTTGTTCATGAATGTGAATCTGATGATAACCCATATGGAGGTCAAGCTTGGAGAATACTATGGCACCTTTAAGCTGCTCGAATAGCTCATTGTTGTTGGGAAGTGGATACTTGTTCTTTATTATCTTCTTGTTCAATGGACGATAGTCGACGCAGAGTCGTTCCGTTCCATCCTTCTTCTTGACAAAAAGAACACCACAACCCCATGGAGATGAACTTGGTCTGATCAGACCCATACGCTCTTGTTCATCAAGTTGTTTCTTCAACTCCTTCAACTCCTCTGGTCCAAGATTGCAAGGACGCTTGCAAACAGGTTCTGTGCCAGGCTCAAGATCGATAACGAATTCAACTGGCCGGTGAGGAGGCATTCTTGGAAGCTCTTCTAGAAAGACGTCTTGGTATTCACAAACGACTGGAATCTGAGAGATGGCATTCAACTCGCCCTTCACATTGAGAGAAAACAGTCGACTGGTATCATCACGAGTGGCATAGAAGATCACATCCTCAAAAGAGTGTGTCAATTGAATCTGCCTGGCAGCACAATCAAGTTGAGCCTTGTGCTTAGAAAGCCAGTCCATCCCGAGAATTAGATCAATATCCGAGTCACCAAGAACAATTGGAGAAGACAGAAATTTATAGTTTCCCATCTTGATAGAAACATCCACAACCATGGAGCTTGCGTTCATGAATTTAGCCGAAGAGACAACTGACAACTTTCTAGGAAAATATTGGAAAACCAACTCATGCTTCGATGCAAAAGGTCTTGAAATGAAACAATGCGATACACCAGTATCATATAAGACTTTTGCAAGAAAGTCATTAACAGGAAGGTTACCCATGATCACTTCTGAAGAATCCTCTGCCTGAGCTGCATTCATCATGTTCACATTTGCAGACTCGGAATTATGCTTGACCACTCCATTGCTGGAAGATCTCACAGGAGGAGGAGGCAGAAGGCGCCTTTGGTTGAAGCACTTGTTTGCATAGTGCCCTTTCTGCTGACACTTGTTGCAAGTAACCTCTGAGAGCGGACGATGATAAGGAGCACTTGACCTTGGAGTATGATACTGAGCTTTGTTCTGATAGACTGGGTTGGGTGGGTGGGAAGATCCATTGCCACCTATACTCTTCTGCTGGTAGGGCTGGCGAAACGGAGGAGGAGGCAACCAGAACTTCTGTTGCTTAGCTGCCACTTGTAAAGAAGAAGAAGAAGAAGAAGAAGATTGAACTCCGTCCCTAACTCTCTTCTCAGATGCCTCACACTTGAGCTGAGCAGCTTCTTGCTTTAGTGCCATGGTATAGAATTGATCGAACTTTGTCGGCTCAAGAAGCACGAGAGCTAACTGCAGATCCTCTCCGAGGCCACCTCTGAATTGATAGATCATACTCTTTTCATCAGGAACATCTTGTTTAGCAAGGTAAGCAAGTTTCTGAAACTGGATATTGTATTGATACACGGACATGCTACCTTGCTTGAGATTGTGGAACTCCTCACGCTTGCTCTCAGCAACACTTGGTGGGATGTGATGAGCTTTGAAGTCTCGACGGAAATCATCCCAGGTAATCACACGAACTTCTCTGGAATCTCTGTATTGTTGATACCACTCAGCAGCTTGGTCCTTGAGTTGAAACGAAGCAAACATGACAAAGTTCTCAGGCCTGACATTGCTACATTCAAAATTCTTGCAAATGTCCATGAGCGAATCGTTGGCGTCTGTGGCCTCGGCACACTTGCTGAAGCACTTCGGCTGGTTTGCGAGCAACTGGTTGAGGGTAGCAAACTGAGGTTGATTGTTGCCTTGGCCTTGATTTCCTTGGTTGCCTTGCCCTTGGTTGCACTCTTGCGAGAGTTGCAAAAGCATCTGAGTGTTGGCGTTGGTGGCTGCCATGACATCTTGCCATGCCTCCAGAGGTGGAGGTGGTGGAGGATCCTGATGCGTTGGAAGAGCCATCCTGAAGAGGGTGACATCCGTTAGAATTTTGAAAGACAGATATTCAAGCTGAATCAATGGATCGAAATTGCAACATGTAGTCTCACAATAAACATTCGAACAAGGATGAACGAATGAATTCCAAAGTAAATCATCACACGTCCATAATGGTGAGAAACCACTTAGATAAAGGTAGAAGAATAAAGCAACAAGGTACGGATATGAACAAATAAGTGGTAAGTATTACCCAATCACAAACCAAATATCTGCGGGAAGAAATACTAGAGCTACTTGAATTCCCACCTACAAAACTCCCGAAACTTTTTGGTTATGCAATCAGGTGTTGGGGATACAGGGGAAGCATAATATGTCACCCAAACTAACAATTCCTACATCCAGTTGTATCCATCCTTCAACACATAACCAAGAAACCTTCGGAAATCGTGTACCTCAACCTTCGAAAAGCATTCGTTATATGATTTATGGCAATACTCCCAAACTCCCTCCCCGGTACTGGGTGGCGTCGAGGTTATCTCACCAACAACTGCATAAAAGAGATTTTCTATGTCGGCGAACTCAAGTATTCCATAACTGCAATGATAAAATTGTGACGACAACACCTCGGAGCTCAACTCCCCGGGACACTGCCACAACCCCTAAATGTCAGGAGGCACCAAGAACAATGTTCTCATCACAAGACTATCGGAACGATTCCAAGATACCCGCGTGATCCTAAAGAAAAAAATTCATGAAATTTGAGAAGAGAAGAGTCAAAACTTCTATGTTAGGAGGCCTCACCAGAGCGGCGAAGGGACTGAGGAGTAAAAAGAATCCTACTCTCCGATATATAATCCTAAGACTCAAAACATTTTTTTCTAGACTCAACAACGTCAGCGATTCGATCAAGCAAGGGGCTCCTAAGTCGAGGATGGCTCTGATACCAACTTGTAACACCCACAATGCGTCTATATCTCCCACGTGTCGGAGCATGACTTAGGGGCATAGCCGCATGGTAGGTTTGTCGCAAGAGGGGTAATCTTCACACATTCCATGTACTGAATAAGAAAGGGATAAAGAGTTGGCTTACAATCGCCACTTCACACAATACATAAATAATCCATACATCATCCAAGGTACAATCAAAGGTCCGACTACGGAACCAAAATAAAGGAAGACAACCCCAAATGCTAGATCCCCGATCGTCCCAACTGGGCTCCTCTACTGATCATCCGTAAAATAAACATAGTAACATCCTGAATCCTCGTCGAACTCCCACTTGAGTTCAGTATCATCACCTGCACTTGTATCCTCAGCACCTGCAACTGTTTGGAAGTATCCGTGAGTCACGAGGACTCAGCAATCTCACACCCGCGAGATCAAGACTATTTAAACTTATGGGTAGGAAAGGAGTAGTGAGGTGGAGCTGCAGCAAGCACTAGCATACATGGTGGCTAACATACGCAAATGAGAACGAGAAGAGAAGCAAAGCAATGGTCGAGAAGCTAGAAGCGATCAAGAAGTGATCCTAAAACTACTTACGATCAGGCGTAACACAAGACCGTGTTCTCTTCCCGGACTCCGCCGAAAAGAGACCATCACGGCTACACACGCGGTTGATTCATTTTAATTAAGTTAAGTGCCAAGTTCTCAAGAACCGAATATTAACAAATTCCCATCTGCCACATAACCGCGGGCATGGCTCTCGAAAGTTTATACCCTGCAGGGGTGTCCCAGCTTAGCCCATCACAAGCTCTCATGGTGACCGAAGGATATTCCTTCTCCAGGGAAGACCCGATCAGTCTTGGAATCCCGGTTATAAGACATTTCAATAATGGTAAAACAAGACCAGCAAAGACGCCATATGTGCCGACAACTCTCGATATGAGTCGCACGTATCTCATTCTCGGGGAACACCGGATGGGCCAGACGTCAGGTTTGGCATAGACCGTGGTTCCCCAGGGGGCGCCGGACATCGCCCAGTTTGGACCAACACTCAGAGGAGCACTGGCCCGGGGGTTTAAAATAAAGATGACCCTTGATTCCACGGAACCCAAGGGAAAAAGGCTTAGGTGGCAAATGTTAAAACCAAGGTTGGGCCTTGCTGGAGGAGTTTTATTCAAAGCAAACTGTCAAGGGGTTCCCATAACACCCAACCGCGTAAGGAACGCAAAATCAAGGAACATTACACCGGTATGACGGAAACTAGGGCGGCTAGAGTGGAACAAAACACCAAGCATAAGGTCGAGCCTTCCACCCTTTACCAAGTATATAGATGCATTAAAGTAAATAAGATATAATAATGATATTCCAACATAACCATGTTCCAACATGGAACAAACTTCAACCTCACCAGCAACTAGCAACGCTACAAGAGGGGCTGAGCAAAAGCGGTAACATAGCCAAACAACAGTTTGCTAGGAAGGAGGGTTTGAGGCTTGACATGGAAATATGGGAGGCGTGATATAACAAGTGGTAGGTAGCACGACATAACAATAGAGCGAAACAACTAGCAAGCAAAGATAGAAGTGATTTCGAGGGTATGGTCATCTTGCCTGCAAAGTTCTTAGAGTTGTCGAAAGCTTGATCTTCGTTAGCATACTCAACAGGTTCCTCGTTCATGTACTCATCTCCCGGCTCTACCCAAGGCAAGAACATAAGCAATGGAACAATAATCAATCACGGTGCAATGCACAAGCAACATGATGCAAAACATGGCATGATATGCAAGATATGATATGCAATGCATATGCGTGCTCCGGAAAGGAAAGAATGATCAAGGCATAAACTTGGCTAACCAAGTGTGACACTGGAAAGATGAGATGATTTCGGGTGAAATTGATATAAAGATCACTGGAAACGGATGCACGGTTGGCAAATGGCAAGCATCACAAGAATGACACAAAACTGCGATTAACAGCATGATGCCATCTAGAATGCAACAAGAAACTAAGCTACTGCACTCCAACATAACAGAAAAGAATATGGCAGTGATGTAAAAGAGATGCTTGTCAAAACATGAACATTGAGATACGGCTAAATCATGGTAGAATAGGTTCAAACAAGCATGGCAAAAGTGTAAAAGATATCAGTTTCACAGACTTGGTGAAAATACTAACATGTCAAAAACAACATCAGGAAGCGTTGTTTAGAGCAAGCAAACAACATGCTACGGGAACATATCATAGCAAACCAAGGCATGGCATGATTCTACTAAAAGCATAGATCAAAAGTCCCTTAATGATCATGAGCCAAAAAGGCACATAGGATATGATGGCACCCATGTAAACATAGAAAGTTTTATTAACAGTTTCAGACTTGGCCCACACAATCGTGATCCGACGACGGAGGACATGGAGATGGTTTAGATGGGTTATTGGGCCGTTTTGGAGGGGTGTTGGGCTGCAAAACAAAAAAGGCCTTTGCGGTTAACCGCTTAACTGTTGGAGCATAAAACGGCCTCCAAATGGAACAAAATTTGACAGGCGGTCTACCGGTGGTGTACCAAGGCCACTTGACAAATCTCGGTCCATTATGTGAATGTTTAACACCCGCTAACGAAAAGATCCAAGAGGGGTGCGCCGGTGCACGTGGGAGTGTCGGATTGCGAAATGGACAACGGGGAAAATGCTCGGATGCATGAGACGAACACGAATGCAAATGCGATGCACATGATGACATGATATGAAATGCATGACATGAACAAAATGCAAAATGAAGAAAAAAACCAACCACGAAGGGAATCTCATAACTTAAAGCCGAAAATGGCAAGAGTCGGAGTTACAAGTATGGCAAGTTACATCGGGGGTGTTACACTTTTGTACCCCTTTACTTGTGCGCGGATTGTTAGAGCCGCGCCTACGGCCATACCTAGCGGGGCAGAGGGAGCAGAAGCACAAGACAACCAGAAGAACGCCAGGACCAGAGACACGAAGAGAAGAGGTTAAGGTGGACTCCCCCGGCAAGGCCCTTGCCGGGGCGGCCTCCATAGCCCCGGCAAGAGCCTTGCTGGGGCAACTTGCCCAATGCCAACAGAGCGCGCCACCCTTGAGCCCAAGGGTTCCAACACCATCAACCACATTGGAACCATGGCTCAGGAGGCACCTCCGTGGTGGCATGCAGATCTTCGAGTAGATCATAGGCACACAAGGTCAGATGAGGACCAGAAGACGACGATCCTCGGCAAGATCCTTGCCGAGGAAATCCACAAGACCCCCGGCAAGATCCTTGCCAGGGATGACCGCGATGCCACGGCAAGACCCTAGTCGGGGCCCCAGCAAGGCCCTTGCCGAGGACACCTGCGGGGCCACAGCCAGGCCCACATCTGCCAAGACCTCGCCGCCGTTCCCATGCAGCTGCCAGCCCAACCAGCTGGGCAGGCACCTGCGTGGTGACGCGCGGCCTCCAGGCCAACTCAGCAAGCACCTACGTGGTGGAATGCAAATCTTTGTGAAGACCCTACCACCACGCCATTTCAGCAGTCTGCCAGCTTACGTGGCGCTGCATGCCTCGTTGGCCCAGACGCATGTCGGAGTGAGACGGAACGACGACGGATGGGACAGGCCTCGTTACCGTCCCCAATAAAGCAACGGGACACCTAAGGAGTGCATTTAATGTGCCTTGTCCCGTAATAACAGGCGATAAGCTTGTACACTGTTTACCTTTCCACCTCCTATGTGCCACTGTGGAAACCCCTTTTTGACTATAAAAGGAGGCCCGAGGCGTACTGGAGAAGGATTCAGATCTTTTGGATTCGGACCTTTTGGACTACGCACGCACTGCAGCTAGTTCAGAAGCTCAAGAACACTCAAATATACACCAAAGCAGGACTAGGGTTTTACGCATCCTTGCGGCCCGAACCTGGGTAAACGATCCTCGTGCTGGCTACTAGACCCGCTCTTTGCACAACTCCGTGCCCGCCAACCATAGATGGGGTCCAAGTGATCCCATAGGTGTCGTTCCCACCGACATCTCTAGCGCGCCAGGTAGGGGGTGCAGTTGTGGAAATCCGGTTTAGAAGTTAGTTTGGCAGTTCTTCCTCACCATGGCTCCCAAGAAGAAGACGATCACGGCGATCGGTTCATCGGGAGTCGAACGGCCCATACCAGTGCGGGTGACTGGTGAGGCGGTCGCGGACGAGAGCCGAGGCGTGGCCCGCGAACACCCACATCGCTCTGGCAGTCAAAGCCTGGCGAGCGGCATCGTTCGTGCACGAGACGGCGTGCCACACGCTGCCAAATCCAAATACGGAGTCGGGGCCCCCGCAGGCGGCACCGGGCCCTCCAAGGGCGGCGGCGTGCCACTCATGGGTGGCGCGGCGACTTCCAAGACGCCTACACCGGCGCCCACGACGTGCTCTTCCCAGGTTGTGCGCGACGAGTAGTGTCACCACGCCGGTGACCCCAGGCGCCATCGTGGGAAGAGTCCTGGGCCTCATCCGCGGGACGTAGGAGGCCAGCATGCATGCCGAGGTGCTGGAGAAAATGGTGCACAGCCGCAAAGCTGTGGTAGAGCTCCTTCTAACGCGGTTAGAAGTCAGAGCGCGTCATGGTCCATGCAGCTTTCGCCGCCGCCCACACCAACAGAAGATCTAGCGCGCGCAGGTGCTCCTCGACTTTCCTCCTGCTGCGGAAAAGCTCGACGAGTGGAGAGCCACCATCCGGAGCCTCGTCGGCGTTGCCAACAAAGATGAGCCGCGACTAGCGGGGCCCTCAGGCTGGCGCTCCGTCGAGCCACCACATGCCAGCGGTGGAAGGGCCGGAGGTGCTGTGGCCACGGTACACTCTCCTCCCCCATGCCATCCACCCGGGTGTCGGTCCATCGTGATGACGCTTGTGATAACATTTCCATAGCTTCGTCTGACCCACGGACCCACAGCGATCAGTGCCAAGTTCTTCGGGAGCGAGCCCATGAAGACGCTCGAACCACCATCGAGCGTCGACACGATGCACGCCAACAGTCAAATAGGCGGGCGGGGCCTACTATGGACCACCCAGCACCGGGAGGCTCTGGCGGCCTACCCTACGAGGTGGGTTGCCCAGCCTTTACCCATGAGCTGCGGCAGTTCCAGTGTCCCTCCACCCGCACGTTCAAGCCCAACGTTGGCGAGAAGTACGGCGGCAAGACCCACCCATCCGAGTTCCTCAGCATCTACACCATCACGATGCAAGCTGCTGGTGCTCGCGACGACATGGTGCTTGCCAATTACTTCCCGTTGGCGCTTAAACCCAATGTCATGTCATGGCTGATGCACTTGCCGGCGGATTCCATTTCTTCTTGGCCGGATTTGTGTCATGAGTTCATTGGAGCCTTCACTGGAGGCCACCAAGCTCATGGCTAGGCAAGCAATTTGCATATTATCCCCTAGAAGGAAGGTGAAAACCTGCGCAAGTACATACAGAGGTTCAGTCGGGTGCAGTACAACATCCCAGATGTTCATCCTGCCGTCGTGATCAACGCATTCCATCAGAATGTGCGCAACCATAAGATGCGTGAAGAGCTGGCGACGAACAAGGTCAAAGATGTAGCCGAACTTTATGTTCTAGCCGATAGATGCGCTCGAGCTGAAGAGGGGAGGAAGTACCCCGGCGAGGACGCCGGTGCGGAAACCAACTCCATAGACGAAGACACAGCCGCCCCGACGAAGAAGGGTCGGCGCTGCAATAGGAAGCGCAAGGGCAAGACTGTGCTTTTCGTCGAGGGATCCGAGGACATCGGCGCTGCCAAGAAGGCCAAGGCAGACGACCCCGGCAAGGAAATTTCCAGGTGCGCCGCTTGACGGGCCTTGGCGGCTGCCGACAAGCCAGGAGGCTCCGACAAGCAGTACTGCAAGATCCACTACACCAAGGGCCACGACCTCCACAACTACCGACAAGTTGAGCTGCTTGCTAAGAAGCAAAAAGCTGAGTATGAGAGGCGGGACTAGGAGAAGGTTTAGGATGGTGCCGAAGGATCTGTCAAGAAGCATGGCGGCCAAGGGGGTCGCCGCGGCAAGGATAACCAGCAAGAGAGGCCCGCCCGGGGCCGCGACAAGAAGCAGGAAGACGACGGTCATGACGAGGATGACGAGTCCGGCGAGCATGAGTTCTAGAAGGCTACAGAGGCCATGTGCATCGATGGTGGCGCCTCGCTGCACACCTCTCACCGCTATCTCAAGAAGTGGGTGCGTGAGATCACAGTAGCGGGACCATCATTCGATGCCCGAAAGCCACTGAAGTGGTCTAGCACGCCCATCATTTTTGACACCGAGGATCACCCTGATCGCACAATAGCGGTCGGGTGTTTGCCGTTGTTGGTCTTGCCAACCATACGCAACCTCAAGGTGACAAAAATGCTAGTTGATGGCGGGGCTGGTCTGAACTTGATCTCGCCTGTTATGATCAAAAGGTTGCAGATTCCTGATGGATACCTTGAAGAGACGGGCACGTTTCAAGGGGTCAACCCGGGAAGGAGTCAGCCGAAGGGCAAGGTCATGCTGCCCGTGACGTTTGGAGGCGAGTTAAACTACAGGACAGAGGGGATTTTTTTCGATGTAGCCGAGATCCCCTTGCCCTACAACGGGATCCTCGGCCGCCCAGTGCTAGCTAAGTTCATGGTGGCCTCACATTACGCCTACAACACGCTGAAGATGCCTGGGCCGATGACTATCATCACTGTCCCCTACAACAAGAAGGATGCGCTGATCTGCGCTGACCAACTCTACCGAGAGGCAGTTGCAGCAACTGCCACCAAGGCACATGCTCCTGTTGCCGAAGCCCCGGGAGGGAAGAAGACCAGCAAGACCTCTCGCACCCACTCCGGCAAGCGCACCTCTTGGGAGTGCTAT
This sequence comes from Triticum aestivum, assembly GCF_018294505.1. Taxonomy (NCBI): domain Eukaryota; kingdom Viridiplantae; phylum Streptophyta; class Magnoliopsida; order Poales; family Poaceae; genus Triticum; species Triticum aestivum. Next base: position 217,391,702 of record NC_057803.1, on the reverse strand, counting down.
GCTCCCATCGAGGACGTGCCAGACAGCTCTACTGACAAGAGCAAGAAATCCAGAGCTGCACCACCAGAGACCAAGAAGGTGTCCGTCAAGGAGGATGGCATGGGAGGGGCTTTCACCATAAGCTCCTCCCTCGATAGCAAATAGGAAGGCGCACTCATCACCTTCCTGTGGGCTAATGTCGATGTGTTTGCATGGCGAGCATCTGACATCCCCGGCGTTCCCAGGGAGGTGATTGAGCACCATCTTGCTGTCTGTCCTCATGCACGACCCGTCAAGCAGAAGGTCAGGAAGCGAGCTTTGGAACGGCCGGAGTTCAACACGGAGGAGATCAGGAAGTTAGAAGCGGCAGGCCTGGTGAGGGGAGTACTTCATCCGACATGGTTGGCCAATCCGGTGGTGATGCGCAAGGCAAATGGGAAGTGGAGGCTGTGTATTGATTACACAGATATCAATAAGGCTTGTCCAAAGGACCCTTTCCCGTTGCCGTGCGTTGACCAGATTGTTGACTCCATGGCCGGGTGCGACTTGTTATCGTTCCTTGACACCTACTCAGGATACCACCATATCTTCATGGCAAAAGAAGATGAATAGAAGACACCATTCATCACCCCATGTGGTACGTATTGTTTCTTACGAATGCCTTTCGGGTTGAAGAGTGCTGGCTCAACGTTTGCGAGAGCGGTCCAAATTGGTTTTGAGCCCCATCTAGATAGAAACATGGAAGCTTATATGGATGACATAGTGGTCAAAACCAAGGACAGGGCAACGGTCATACAAGATTTGGAAGAGACGTTTGCAAATTTGCGCAAGGTCAACCTCCAACTAAATCCTGAGAAGTGTGTCTTCGGTGTTCCGTCCGGCAAGATTCTCGTGTTCTTTGTATCACAGTGCGGGATCGAGGGGAATCCAGACAAGATCAAGACCATTGAGAAAATTGAGGCGCCTAGGTGGATCAAGGATGTGCGTCGGCTCACTGGCTGCGTTGCCGCCATGAGCAGGTTCATCTCCAAGTTTGCTGAGCATGCCCTCCCCTTTTTCAAAATCTTGAAGAAGGCGGGCCCAATGGAATGGACCCCAGAGGCTGAGGCAGCCCTGCTGGATTTGAAGAAGTACCTCTCCTCTACGCCAATACTGGTTGCGCCTAACCACAAGAACCGTTGCTGCTATATCTAGCGGCAATGAACCAAGTGGCCAGTGCCACGCTAGTGGCACAGAGGGAGGTTGACGAAGAGGCAGTGGCAACGGCAGGGCTGGCGGATGGCAAACCAGAGCTCCCCCCGACTGGGCCTGGTACCGGTAAGGCAAGGCCCCGACAGAATCTGGCACTGGCAAAGCAGAAGCGACGCAACTAAATGGAGTGGTCTGGAAGAAGATGATGATGCAGCACCTGGTTTACTTTGTCAGCTCCCTCTTGCAGGGGGCTAGATCAAGGTACTCCAGCGTGCAGAAACTGCTCTTTGGCCTCCTTATGGCCTCGAGGAAGCTGCATCATTACTTCCAAGCCCACGAAATCACCATCGTCACCCGCCTCCAATTGCAACGGACATTGCATAAACCAGACGCAACCGGGAGGATTGTGGAATGGGCCTTGGAACTGTCAAGCTTTGGTTTGAAGTTCGAAAGTACTTCGACAATCCAGAGTAAAGTCCTGGCAGAGTTCATTGTAGAATGGACCTCAACGCTCGATGAAGAGATCCAGGAGACCACTCTCCTCAGCAAGGAAACAAGTCACAACTGGATTATGTACTTTGACGGGGCTTTCTCGCTGCAAGGCACCGGTGCTGGTGTGCTACTCGTTGCACCCACCGGAGAGCACCTCAAGTATGTAGTCCAGATGCACTTTCCCAGGGAGATGTCGACGAACAACACTGCTGAATACGAGGGGTTGCTTGCCGGTCTCAGGATCGCGACAGACCTCGGGATCAAGAAGCTCATCGTCAGGGGTGATTCACAGCTTGTTGTCAAGCAAGTTAACAAAGACTATCAAAGCCCATTGATGGAGGCCTACGTAGATGAGGTGAGGAAGCTGGAGGAGCGTTTTGACGGTATACAAGCGGAGCATGTCCCCCGAGTGGAGAATGACATCGCTGACTACCTATCAAAACACGCTGCCCTCAAACTACCTGTGGAACTAGGTACTTTTGTGCTTCGGTTAACTCAACCATCCATTGAACCATCGACAGAGCAGAACAATCGAAGGAAATCAGGCCCCGGCAAGTACTTTCCCGCCGAGCTCCCAGGAGCCGCCGGCAAGGACGTTGCCCTGGACACCGAGCTTGCCATGGGGCGACAGACTCTGGCAGGGCGTCAAGCCCTGGCCGTAGAGGCAGCAGCTCCCATGGCAGAGGAAATGCCTTTGGTCCTTGTCGTCGAGCCCCAGGCTCCGGCATGGGAACAGCATACCGTTTGATTCCTCCAAACAGGGGAACTTCCTAAGGAGCAGGAAGAAGCGGAGAAAGTAGCCCGTCAATCTGCCATGTATCAGTTTGTGCACGACGTTCTGTACAGAAAAAGGCCAAACAGTGTGAAATTGAAGTGCATTCCCCGGGAGGAAGGACTGGAGCTGTTGGCAGAGATCCGCGGAGGCATATGTGGCTCCCACATAGGGTCGAAGGCCCTTGCCTACAAGGCGTTCCGGCAAGGTTTCTTCTAGCCCACCGCCCTCCAGGATGCAACGACCCTAGTAACCAAGTGTGAAGCATGCCAGTTCCATTCAAAGAAGCTTCATCAACCAGCTCAAGCTCTCCAAACAATCCCTCTTTCCTGGCCATTCTCGGTCTGGGGGCTCGACATACTGGGCCCTTTTCCTCATGCTATCAGGGGCTTTGAGTGCTTGTACGTCGCAATCGACAAGTTCACAAAGTGCCCAGAGGTGGAGGCGGTGAGAAAGGTGACAACACAATCAGCCGTCAAATTCTTCAAGGGGCTAGTCTGCTGTTTTGGTGTGCAAAATAGAGTCATCACCGACAACGACACATAGTTCATGAGCCACGCCTTCATGCAGTACAACCGGGATCTCGGCAGCAAGGTTTGTTTTGCTTCTGTTGCACATCCACGGAGTAATGGCCAAGTTGAGAGGGCAAATGCTAAAGTGTTGCGAGGCCTCCGGACAAGAAATTTTGACAGGCTGCGCAAGTGCGGACGGTGCTGGATTGATGAATTGCCAGTGGTTCTTTGGTCAATCAGAACGACACCAAATCGAGCCACTGGCCAGACCCCTTTCTCCCTCGTTTACGGGTGATACGCCTCCGTTGTATCTAATTTTCCGAACACTTTTTCCCTTGTTTTGGACTCTAACTTGCATGATTCTAATGGAACTAACCCGGACTGATGCTGTTTTCAGCAGAATTACCGTGGTGTTATTTATGTGCAGAAACAAAAGTTCTCGGAATGACCTGAAACTTCATGGAACAACATTTCGGAAATAATAAAAAATCCTTGCAAAAGATGAAGGCTAGGGGGGCCACCACCTGTCCACGAGGGTGGGGGGCGCGCCTGCCCACCTAGGGCATGCCCCCCTACCTCGTGGGCCCCCTAGAGCTCCTCCGACCTCAACTCCAACTCTATATATTTGGTTTCAGGGAGAAACAATCAGAGAGAAGGATTCATTGCGTTTTATGATACGGAGCCGCCGCCAAGCCCTAAAACCTCTCGGGAGGGCTGATCTGGAGTACGTTTGGGGCTCCGGAGAGGGGAATCTGTCGCCATTGTCATCATCAACCATCCTCCATCACCAATTTCATGATGCTCACCGCCGTGCGTGAGTAATTCCATCGTAGGCTTGCTGGACGGTGATGGGTTGGATGGGATCTATCATGTAATCGAGTTAGTTTTGTTAGGGTTTGATCCCTAGTATCCACTATGTTCTGAGATTGATGTTGGTATGACTTTGCTATGCTTAATGCTTGTCACTAGGGCCCGAGTGCCATGATTTCAGATCTGAACCTATTATGTTTTCATCAATATATGAGAGTTCTTGATCCTATCTTGCAATTCTGTAGTCACCTATTATGTGTTATGATCCGTTAACCCCGAAGTGACAATAATCGGGATACTTACCGGTGATGACCGTAGTTTGAGGAGTTCATGTATTCACTATGTGTTAATGCTTTGTTCCGGTACTCTATTAAAAGGAGGCCTTAATATCCCTTAGTTTCCGTTAGGACCCCGCTGCCACGGGAGGGTAGGAAAAAATATGTCATGCAAGTTCTTTTCCATAAGCACGTATGACTATATTCGGAATACATGCCTACATTACATTGATGAACTGGAGCTAGTTCTGTGTCACCCTAGGTTATGATCGTTACATGATGAACCGCATCCGGCATAATTCTCCATCACCAATCCATTGCCTACAAGCTTTCCATATATTGTTCTTCGCTTATTTACTTTTTTGTTGCTATTGCTATCATCACTACAAAATACCAAAAACATTACTTTTGCTACCGTTACATTTTGCTACTGTTCCCACTACTATCATATTACTTTGCTACTAAATACTTTGTTGCAGATATTATGTTTCCAAGTGTGGTTGAATTGACAACTCAGCTGCTAATACTTGAAAATATTCTTTGGCTCCCCTTGTGTCGAATCAATAAATTTGGGTTGAATACTTTACCCTCGAAAACTGTTGCGATCCCCTATACTTGTGGGTTATCAAGACTATTTTCTGGCGCCGTTGCCGGGAAGCATAGCTCTATTCTTTGAGTCACTTGGGATTTATATCTGCTTATCATCATGAAGAACTTGAAAGATCCAAGAACTAAGATTTATCCCTCAACTACGAGGGGAGGTAAGGAACTGCCATCTAGCTCTACACTTGATTCACCTTCTGTTTTGAGGAAGCTTGCGACACCTAAACTTGCTTCTGCTATTCGTTCTGATATGTTGCATGTTATTGATGATGCCACTTCTTCTATACATGATACTACTGTGCCACTTGGTGAATTTCTTGATGAACAACTTGCTAGGGCTAGAGAGAATGAAAATGTTGAATCTGATAATATTGATGAAAGTGATGATGAAGACTCACTTGTTATTCCTGAGGGTTATGTTTTTGATTAAAAAGTTTCTTTAGCTATTTTAGCTTGCAAAGATAGATACGAGCTCAAGAGGGTATTAGCTAAATGGAAGCAGCAATCTCTAATGCTAGAATGAAACCTGACCCTGCTTTTGCTACTTCACCTATCTTTGTTACTGATAAGGATTATGAATTCTCTGTTGATCGTGATATAATTACTTTGGTTGAATCTGATCCTTTTCATGGCTATGAATCTGAAACTGTTGTGGCACATCTTACTAAATTAAATGATATAGCCACCCTATTCACTACTGATGAGAGAATTTGTTACTTTTATATCCTTAAAATATTTCCGTTCTCATTAAAGGGTGATTGTAACACCCCAGATGTATTTTTCCCAATTTGTACTCCAACTCTTGCCGTTTCCGGCGTTAAGTTATTTTATTTTCTTGGGTTCGGGTTTTTGTCTCCGTGTGTTGTTATCGTTGTCATGCATCTCATATCATGTCATCATGTGCATTGCATTTGCATACGTGTTCATCTCATGCATCCGAGCATTTTCCCCGTTGTCCGTTTTGCATTCCGGTGCTTCGTTCTCCTCCGGTGGTCATTACTAGCTTTCTTTCATGTGTGGGGATTAAACATTTCCGGATTGGACCGAGACTTGCCAAGCGGCCTTGGTTTACTACCGGTAGACCGCCGGTCAAGTTTCATATCATTTGGACTTCGTTTGATACTCCAACGGTTAACCGAGGGACCGAAAAGGCCTCGTGTGTGTTGCAGCCCAACACCCCTCCATTTTGGCCCAAAACCCACCAAAACCCTCTCCATCATCTAGAGCATTCGATCACGATCGCGTGGCTGAAAACCGCACCTCATTTGGACTCTCCTAGCTCCCTCTATGCCTATAAATAAGTCCTCCTCGAAAATCCCGGGTCTCTCCTCCCCTAAACCCTAGATCCGCTCCTCCTCGCGCCGCCGGACAACGTCCGCGCCGAGTCGGACGTGTCCGACCTGCGCGCCGTCGCCCGCAGCCACTCCGGGCATGCCACGTGGCGCCCGCCGCTCGCCGCCACCGCGGGCCGGGAAGCCCAGATCC
>NC_057803.1:217375749-217385194 GCF_018294505.1 Triticum aestivum | reverse complement strand
CCGGTGCGCACCGCCCCGCCGTCCGGCGACCTCTCCGGCCGCCCGCCGCCCTCCTCCTCGCCCTGGTCCGCCGTCGCCTTCGTCAAGTCCGGCAAGAACTCCGGCGACTCCTCCATCGAACCTCGATCCGCGTGCGATCCAGATCTAAAAATATCTCCTCGGGTTGACTTTTTCTCTCGAAACCCTAATCCATATGCCCATGTTCATAGCATCGTATCTCCTCATCCGTAGCTCCATTTTGGGCATATAGCATATCAAATTGTTCATCTCAGAGAGTACATCATTTCATTCCATTGCATCATTTTCATTTGAGTTCATCTTCATGCCCGAAATGCTGTTAGAAGAGGGCTACTTTAGATAATTGTCAGATCTGGTGCTCCATTTAGATATTTGTCGTTTTTGCCATGTTTATTGTGTGCATGATATGCCCATGAGCTCTACATATGCTTTGTTAAGGGTTTTGCCATCTTTCCAGAGGTGCAACCCATGTATTTTTGTGATGTGTGTGGTGACTAGTGCAAGCTTGCAAAGTGGTGCACTTGGTAATTCTGTTTTCAGGGACTTGGCCTTTCCACTGAGTCCTTGAGCTGTTTAGTTCATGTTGTCATATGTTCATGTTGTTTCCTAGTGATCCATGCCTCTTTTGAGGATGATCAGTAATGATGTTTTGTTAATCTTGTAGTGCTCTATACATCCATGTCTTTGTTTGCAATTATGGAGCAACCTAGCTTGAGTCAATCGAGCTCTACTTTTGCTACTTTGTAAATCTGGGCAGATTGTCAACTTGTTTGCAATTTTGCCGAGGATGTTGTAGTTGACCCGTGCATGCTATGCTATTGTTCTTGCCATGTCTAGCTTGCATTTTGTGTGTTCTTGATAGATGTATGCTTAGTTTATCATGACTTGCTCTGTAGTGAGTGCATCGAGCTCGTAAACATGCCTACTTGATATCTGTTTTCAGCATGCTCCAGTTTTCACGAAGTCTGTGATCTGATTATGTTTTTGCCATGTTCACATGCTTGCAATTGTATTTTATGATCCCTTTTGGCTCAAGGTCACTAAGGGACTTTTGTTGAGCTCTTTGAGTAGCTCCATGACATTCTTTAATTTGCCATGTTCAGGTCCTGTAGCATGTAATTTTGTTGCTCCGAAGAGAGCTACCTGATCTAAAATTCCAGATAAGTGTTAATTTCACTAAGTCTGAGATCGGTTTGCCATATGCATTTTTGCCATGCTTGTTTGAACCTGTTAATGGATGAATTGGCCGTAGCTCAGTTCTAGATTTTTGTTAAGCATCATGAATGCATCCCTGCCATGTATTTTGTTGTCATGTTTGGGTGATGTGTCATGTTCATCTCATTGCATTTAGATGACCACTTGCTGTAAATCGCAGACCGGTGTCATATTTGAATCGCTTGCCATTTCCAAACCGTAACTCCAATTCCGGTGATCTTTATATCGTTTTCAAGCGATTTCATTTCATCTTTACAGAGGCACACTTGGATTTCCAAGTTGAGGCCAGGTTCATGCATCCCTTGTCATTTCTTGCATATGCATCCCGCATCGCATCCCGCATAGCATATCATCATTGCATCATATTGGTTGATCCTTGCACGTGGTTGATTGTGTCCTTGTTGCTTGTTTGTCTTGTTTGGGTAGAGCCGGGAGACGAGTTCGCTAACGAGGAGCCCGCTGAGTTTGCTTTCGAGGATCCAGTCAACTCTGACAACTTTGCAGGCAAGATGATCATACCCTCATAATCACTACTATCTTTGTTATGCTAGTTTGCTCGCTCTTTTGCTATGCCAATGCTACGATGCCTACCACTTGCTTTCAAGCGTCCCAAATTGCCATGTCAAACCTCTAACCCACCATGTCCTAGCAAACCGTTGATTGGCTATGTTACCGCTTTGCTCAGCCCCTCTTATAGCGTTGCTAGTTGCAGGTGAAGATTGGAGGTCGTTCCTTGTTGGTACATTTATTTACTTGTTGGGATATCATTATATTATCTTGTTATCTTAATGCATATATATACTTGGTAAAGGGTGGAAGGCTCAGCCTCTCGCCTAGTGTTTTGTACCACTCTTGCCGCCCTAGTTTCCTTCATATCGGTGTTATGTTCCCAGATTTTGCGTTCCTTACGCGGTTGGGTTGTAATGGGAACCCCTTGATAGTTCGCCTTGATTAAAACTTTTCCAGCAATGCCCAACCTTGGTTTTACCATTTGCCACCTAGCCTCTTTTCCCTTGGGTTTCCGGAGCCCGAGGGTCATCTTATTTAGCCCCCCCCCGGGCCAGTGCTCCTCTGAGTGTTGGTCCAACCAAGCGATGTCCGGGGCTACCAGGGGCAACTCTGGGATGGCCTACCCGACGTCTAGCTCATCTGAGTGTGCCCTGAGAAAGAGATATGTGCAGCTCCTATCGGGATTTGTCGGCACATTCGGGCGGTGTTGCTGGTCTTGTTCTAACCCGTCGAAGTGTCTTGAAGAACCGAGATACCGAGTCTGATCAGAACGTCTTGGGAGGAGGTCTATTCCTTCGTTGACCGTGAGAGCTTGTCATGGGCTAAGTTGGGACTCCCCTGCAGGGATTTGAACTTTCGAAATCCGTGCCCGCAGTTATGGGCAGATGTGAATTTGTTAATGTCCGGTTGTAGATAACTTGAACCTTAACTTAATTAAAATGAATCGACTGAGTGTGTTACCGTGATGGCCTCTTCTCGGCGGAGTCCGGGAAGTGGACACGGTGTTGTAGTAATGCTTGCGCAGGTTGCTCTCTAGTTTCTTGCTCGCGCTTTGCCTCCTCTTCTCGCTCTCTTTTGCGAATAGGATAGCCACCATACTTGCTAGACGCTTGCCGCAGCTCCACTTACATTTACCTTGCCTTACCTATAAGCTTAAATAGTCTTGATCGCGAGGGTGCGAGATTTCTGAGTCCCTGTGGCTCACAGATTACTATTACACCAGATGCAGGGCCTGATGATTCCGCTCTAGGTGACGCGCTCGAGCTCAAGTGGGAGTTCGACGAGGACTCTCAGCGTTATTATGTTTCCTTTCCTGATGATCGGTAGTGGTGCCCAGTTGGGGGTGATCGGGACCGTGTCGCATGTTGGGTTATCTTTTATTTTGGCGCCGTAGTCGGGCCATGAGTGTTTGGATGATGTAATGTTATTTATGTACCTTGATTGACGTGGCGAGTGTAAGCCAACTATGTTATCTCCCCTTTATTATTATATTACATGGGATGTGTAAAGATTACCTTACTTGCGACATATGCCTTCAATGCGATTATGTCTCTAAGTCGTTCCTTGACACGTGGGAGCTATAGTCGCATCGAGGGTGTTACAAGTTGGTAATCAGAGCCTTCCCCGACCTTAGGAGCCCCATTGCTTGATCGTTTTTAGCGGCCGAGTTGTGTCTAGAAAAATGTTTTGAGTCATTTAGGAATTATATATCGGAGAGTTTAGGAATTCTTTTTACTTCCCAGTCTCCTCATCGCTCTGGTAAGGTATCCTGACGTAGAGTTTTGACTCTTCTCTTCTCAAATTTCACTAAAAAAAATTTAGGATCACGCGAGTATCTTGGAATCGTTCCGATGGTTTTATGATGAGAACATTGTCTTGGTGCCTCCTGTCAGGGGTTTTGTGGAAGTGTCCTGGGGAGTTGAGCTCTGAGGTGTTGTCGTCATAATTTTATCATTGCAGTTCTAGAATACCTGAGTTTAGTACGCCGACATCGAAAATCTCTTTTATGCAGTTCGTTGGTGAGATAACCTCGACGCCACCCAGTACTGGGGCGAGAGTTCGGGAGTATCGCCATAACTTGTATAACGGATGCTTTTCGAAGGTTGAGGTAGATGGTTTCCGAAGTTTTTCTCGGTTATGTGTTGAAGGATGGATACAGCTAGATGTAGGATTTGCTAGAATTGGGTGAGATATTATGCTTCCCCTGTATCCCCAACACCTGATTGCATAACCGGAAAGGTTCAGGAGTTTCATAGGTGGGAATTCTAGTAGCTCTAGTTCTTCTTCCACGGATATTGGTTTGAGATTTTTCTTACCGATTATTCGTTCTTGATCCGTACCTTGTTGATTTATTTCTCTACCTGAATTCTAAGTGGCTTCTCAATTTATGGATATGTGACCATTTTAAGAGGAATGCATTCGTTCATTTTGTTCGGATGTGAAGACTATATGTTGCAATTCTCATTCCGTTGGATTCAGCTTCAATATTTGTCTATCAATGTGCTAATGGTGGTCAACCTCTTCAGGATGGCTCCTCCAACACGCACGACTCCGAATCCTGATCCGCCACCACCTCCACCTCCTCCGGAGGCATGGCAAGCTGTGATGGCCACAACCAATGCAAACACACAGTTGATCATGCAAATTCTCCAAGAGCGCAACCAAGGGAACCAAGGCAACAATCAGAATCACTCTGCTACACTCAACCAGTTCCTTGCTAACGGGCCAAAGACTTTCAGCAATTGTGTTGAGGCAACCGATGCTGACGATTGGCTTGTGGATCTGTGCAAGCATTTCGAGTGCAGTAACGTCAGGCTTATGGACTTTGTCAAGTTCGCTTCCTTCCAACTCAAAGATCAAGCTGCAGAATGGTTCCAGCAGTACAAGGACTCCAGAGGTGGACGTGTGATCACTTGGGATGATTTCCGTTGAGATTTCAGAGCTCACCATATCCCTCAGAGCGTGGTTGAAAGCAAGCGTGAGGAATTCCGCAACCTGAAGCAAGGCTCTTTGTCTGTCTATGACTACAACAAGTTGTTTCAGAAGCTTGCCTGCTTTGCCAAGCAGGACGTACCTGATGAGAAGAGCATGATATACCAGTTCAGGGGTGGTCTCAGAGAAGAAATTCAGCTAGCTCTTGTTCTCTTTGAGCCCTTGAGGTACGATGAGTTCTACAACATGGCATTGAAGCAAGAGGTTGCTCAGTTGAGGTGTGATGCTTCCAAGAAGCGAGTCAAAGATGTTACTCCTTCTTCCTCTACTCAAGTGGCCAAGCAGCAGAAGTATTGGCTTCCTCCTCCTCTGTTCCGTCAGCCGTATCAGCAGAAGAGCAAAGGTGGCAGTGGTTCTTCCCCCCACCCAACCCTGGCTTTCAGAACAAGACTTCATCTCAAGCTCCAAGATCGAGTGCTCCGTATCACCGTCCGCTTTTAGAGGTCACGTGCAACAAGTGCCAACAGAAGGGTCACTATGCCAACAAGTGCTTCAATCAGAGGCGTCTTCCTCCTCCTCCTGTTAGATCGGCAAGTACAGCTGTGGTCAAGCATAACCCCAAGTCCGCCAAGGTCAACTTGATGAATGCAGCTCAGGCAGAGGACTCATCAGATGTCATTATGGGTAACCTTCCTGTTAATGATATTCCTGCAAAAGTTCTTTTTGACACTGGTGCATCGCGTTGTTTTATCTTGAGGCCATTTGTTTCTAATCATGAGTTGCTTTTACAAGATTTGCCTAGACAGTTATCTGTGGTTTCTCCGAGTAAATTCATGAATGCAAGCGCTATCGCCCCAGATGTTACTATCACGTTGGGCGACTACAAGTTTCTCTCTTCTCCGGTGGTTCTTGGTAACTCGGATATTGATCTTATTCTCGGGATGGATTGGCTTTCTAAGCACAAGGCTCAGCTTGATTGTGCAGCCAGGCAGATTCAATTGACTCATTCGTCTGAGGATGTAATTGTCTTTGCCGCTCGTGATGATACCATCTGTCTGTTTTCTCTCAATGAGAAGGGTGAACTCGATGCTATTTCGCAAATTCCAGTCATTTGCGATTATCAAGACGTCTTTCCAGAAGAGCTTCCAGGAATGCCTCCGCACCGGCTAGTTGAATTCATCATTGATCTTGAGCCTGGCACGGAACCGGTGTGCAAACGTCCTTACAAGATCGGACCTGGAGAGTTGAAGGAGCTGAAGAAGCAACTCGATATTCAAGAGAAAATGGGTCTCATCCAGCCTAGTTCTTCTCCGTGGGGTTGTGGTGTTCTTTTTGTGAAGAAGAAGGATGGAACGGACCGATTTTGTGTTGATTACCGTCCATTGAACAAGAAGACCATCAAGAACAAATACCCACTTCCCAACATCAATGAGATATTCGAACAACTCAAAGGTGCCCAAATGTTCTCCAAGCTTGATCTCCGGTTATCATCAGATTTGAATCCGTGAGCAAGATATTCCCAAGACGGCTTTCAGGACAAGCTATGGTTCATATGAATACACTGTCATGTCTTTTGGCCTCGTCAACGCTCCTCCGACGTTCTCTCGCATGATGAACTTCATCTTCAATGCCTACACCAATGACTTTGTTTTGGTCTATCTCGACGACATTCTGGTTTTCTTGAAGAACAAGGAAGATCATGCCAAGCACTTGCGTTTGGTACTCGATAAGCTCAGAGAACATCAGTTCTACGCCAAGTTCTCCAAGTGTAAATTTTGGCTCGATGAGGTTCTTTATCTTGGTCATATCATCTCTGCCAAGGGCATTGCCGTGAATCCTGAGAAGGTGTCTGCAATTGTGAATTGGGAACCTCCTCAGAACGTGAAGCAACTCCGTAGCTTCCTCGGTCTCGCAAGCTACTGCCGAAGATTCGTTGAAAACTTTTCTAAGATCGCGAAGCCTCTCTCTAATCTTCTCCAGAAGCACGTCAAGTACGTTTGGTCTCCGGAGTGTGACATTGCTTTCAACACTTTGAAAGAGAAATTGATCACTGCTCCAGTTCTGACTCCGCCTGATGAATCCAAGCCGTACGAGGTCTTTTGTGATGCCTCTCTCCAAGGTCTTGGCGCAGTGTTGATGCAAGAGAAGAAAGTTGTTGCTTATACCTCTCGCCAATTGAAGCCCAATGAGAAGAACTACCCCACTCATGATCTCGAGTTGGCGGCAGTTGTGCATGCTCTTTTGACTTGGAGACATCTCTTATTGGGAAGAAAAGTGGACATTTTCACTGATCACAAGAGTCTCAAGTACATCTTCACTCAGCCTAATCTCAACCTCAGGCAAACTCGATGGGTCGAAATGATTCAAGAGTATAATCCGAGTATCGAGTATACTCCAGGCAAGGCCAATGTGATCGCTAACGCATTGAGCAGAAAGGCTTAGTGCAACAGTCTTATTCTCAAGCCTTATCAACCCGAGCTTTGTGAAGCTTTCCGCAAACTTAACCTGCAAATTGTTCCTCAAGGTTTCCTCGCCAACCTTCAAGTCTCTCCTACCTTAGAAGACCAGATTCGCCAAGCTCAGCTTCTTGATGCTATGGTGAAAAAGGTGAAGATTGGGATTGCCAAGAGTCAACCCAAGTACAAGTGCTACCCCCTTGATGACAAGGACACTCTCTTCTTCGAGGATCGTATTGTTGTGCCCAAAGGTGACCTTCGTAAAGTGATCATGGACGAGGCTCACAATTCTCTCCTCTCCATCCACCCTGGGAGTACGAAGATGTATCAGGACCTTAAGCAGGCTTATTGGTGGACTCGAATGAAGCGCGAGATTGCTCAGTTCGTGAATGAATGTGATGTCTGTAGAAGAGTGAAGGCAGAACACCAAAGGCCAGATGGTCTCCTCCAACCTCTTGCCATTCCAGAATGGAAGTTTGACCACATTGAGATGGACTTCGTGACTAGGTTTCCAAAGTCCAAACGTGGCAATGATTCTATATTCGTTGTCATCGACAAACTCACCAAAGTGGCTCACTTTCTGCCTATCAAAGAGTCGATCACTGCAGCTCAATTGGCGGAACTCTATACCTCTCGAATTGTCTCTCTGCACGGTATTCCACAAGTGATCTCTTCAGACTGTGGCAGCATCTTTACCTCCAAGTTTTGGGATTCTTTTCAGAAGGCCATGGGCACCAACATTCGCTTCAGCACAGCTTTCCATCCTCAAACTAGCGGTCAAGTCGAGCGTGTCAACCAGATTCTTGAAGATATGCTCAGGGCTTGTGTGATCTCCTTCCGCATGAAGTGGGAGGATTGTCTTCCTTATGCTGAATTCTCCTACAACAACAGTTTTCAAGCAAGTTCGGGCAAGGCCCCATTTGAAATTCTGTATGGCAGGAAGTGCTGTACCCCTCTCAACTGGTCTGAAACCGGTGAACGTCAGCTTTTGGGTAATGACTTAATCACAGAGGCAGAGGAAATGTGCAAAGTCATTCGTGATAACCTCAAACAGCCCAATCCCGCCAGAAGAGCTACTATGATAGTAAGCACCGTGATTTGGCTTTCGAGATTGGAGATCATGTTTACCTCCGCGTTTCTCCTATGAAAGGTACTCGTCGCTTCGGTATCAAAGGGAAGCTTGCCCCTAGATACGTGGGACCTTTCAAGATTGTCAGCAAGAGAGGCGATCTCGCCTATCAACTCGAGCTTCCTTCAAACTTTGCAAATGTTCATGATGTGTTCCATGTCTCTCAGCTCCGAAAGTGCTTCAAGACTCCTGACCGCACCGTCAACTTCGAGGACATTGAGCTCCAAGAAGATCTCTCCTATCGTGAGCACCCAGTGGCTATTCTTGAAGAGACTGAACGCAAGACTCGAAATAAGTCAATCAAATTCCTCAAAGTCAAGTGGTCACATCATTCCGGCCGTGAAGCTACCTGGGAACGTGAGGATCACCTCCGTTCTGAGTACCCGGCGTTCTTTCAGTCCTAGATCTCGAGACGAGATCTTTTCGTAGTGGTGGAGTGTTGTAACACCCCGGATGTATTTTTCCCAATTTGTACTCCAACTCTTGCCATTTCTGGCGTTAAGTTATTTTATTTTCTCGGGTTTGGGTTTTTGTCTCCGTGTGTTGTTATCGTTTTCATGCATCTCATATCATGTCATCATGTGCAATGCATTTGCATACGTGTTCATCTCATGCATCCGAGCATTTTCCCTGTTGTCCGTTTTGCATTCCGGCACTTCATTCTCCTCCGGTGGTCATTTCTAGCTTTATTTCGTGTGTGGGGATTAAACATTTCCGGATTGGACCGATACTTGCCAAGCGGCCTTGGTTTACTACCTGTAGACCGTCGGTCAAGTTTCGTATCATTTGGACTTCGTTTGATACTCCAACGGTTAACCGAGGGACCGAAAAGGCCTCGTGTGTGTTGCAGCCCAACACCCCTCCATTTTGGCCCAAAACCCACCAAAACCCTCTCCATCATCTAGAGCGTTCGATCACGATCGCGTGGCCGAAAACCGCACCTCATTTGGACTCTCCTAGCTCCCTCTATGCCTATAAATAGGTCCTCCTCGAAAATCCCGGGTCTCTCCTCCCCCAAACCCTAGATCCGCTCCTCCTCGCGCCGCCGGACAATGTCCGCGCCGAGTCGGACATGTCCGACCTGTGCGCCGCCGCCCGCAGCCACTCCGGGCGTGCCACGTGGCGCCCGCCGCTCGCCGCCGCCGCGGGCTGGGAAGCCCAGATCCGGCCCCCGAGCCCGTTCCTC